>NC_061820.1:16745999-16750999 GCF_019202785.1 Penaeus chinensis
AGATTTTCGATAAAGTAGATGTTCTTACACGAACGAACGGATGTCTGTCGATAGCATTTTCGTCTCCCAAAGTTGCAATATCTCCTTCAGCTTCGGTGCGGATCCTATGATATCTCGGAATCCACATGTTCAATCAACAGTGCATGCAGACGCCAGTGTTTACTTTAACACAGAACTGCTGCCAATACCACCAGAAACACAACAGCGGATCTATTACTTGTCGATTGACATTATAGACTTGTTGTGTTTCCCCCAGCGATGAAAGGAGAGGAAGCGGCGGCCTTCAGCGCAAGGACAGGGCGTCGAGCGGGACCGTCTGGCAAGGTCACCCGTTCCTCTTGTGGGGGGAGGGGGGGCGGAAGGGACCCGATCCCTAGTTCAGCGGGAACCCGAACCCGAACATCTGGAATGATGTTCGGGTTTGGGTTCTCAAAGCAGCAGCACGACGCCGAGCGCGCATCCCGGATGTAAACACAGCGCTGGATACGCATATTTGGTTTGTCTTATTGTGGAAGATATAGCGAATTTTGGGATTCAGGATGTGTATTATTTTTATTATTATTCACTGACAAAAATCATGTTTCTGCTGATGAAAATAAGAAGGACTTCCTTGAATAAAAGATAAGGGGGAGATATGTCTCGCGGGTAAAGATTACTTTAAACATTCCGATAATTTTCGATGTTCATAACGGTCTTTAGAGAGTTATTATATATTTTTACTCTCAACTTTTCATGTTTGATATTAATTAGAAATAATAACCCTGAACTTCAACATGCCCAACAAAGGGGTGGAAAGACTTTCGGCCCGAAGTTCCAGCAATACAAGGGGTCTATGAGGTGAGTCGCGACACTGGAAACGAGAGTGATAAGAAAAAAGGGTATTGTGAGATCAAACATACCCTCTTGGGAGGCAGAAGGAGATTTGCAGAAGTGGCATTCAAGGACAACCGTTTCACAGCTAGGAAACGGATTGTACTCAGTCGCGAGGGATTAGAGAAAAGGAGGTTAATTTGTGGTATGGGACTGGTAAGAAGTCTAACGTTGTCTTCTTTCCAACATAATCAGCGAGACAGAACTGTGGAAATTGTATTTGTGTCTTCCTAAGAGTAAAGTTCTGTATGCAGAATTACGATTTTGTCTTACGGTTTTAGTATATTAATGATTTGCTGTAAAAAAAAAATATCCTTGTCGAGAAGCCACGAGACGTTTCGGTATCGTGTTGAGATTAGGCTTGTAATTAGGTAATTGGTCTTGTCATGGAGCGTGTGCTTCTCGAGGACACAGCGTACACCTCGGAAGTCTTGCCTCCTCTGATCTCACTGACGCCACTCGCAGAGCCGCTAAAGGCAAGCTGTTCCGTCGCCATCCCGGGCGACTCCTCTCCGAGCACCTGAATAAATCCCAGTGCTTCTCGCCCTTTTCCCGCAGTCCGGCTAACCTTTGCGGAGAAGCTGATAAGTTGGAAGCTCAACACCTGCTGTTCGTCTCCAAAGCTGTCCCCTCGTGTGATCAGTGAGATGTGTGTTTTCGAGTCTTTCCCTGAAGGCTAGAGCATATTTGCATTTCCGTGAGGTAAAACTAAAAAGCGTTTATGCCTGACATATATTCATACTATGCAGAGTAACGCAGTCTTGTATGCAAGCGTACATTTACATAATGTGCATAACATCTAAACCGCTCCACAGCTTGTCAGCTTTACTTAAACTAAAACGCACTATATACAATAAATCCAAACACGCTGGTTACAGGCGCTCTTTGAAAAAGGCAATAGCCGCAGCACTTCCCGACTCCGAATCGCTCTTTTCCCAAACTGGTTCAGCGTAGATCGGCGCAGGACCTCGGACTCTCGCGTCGGCAGCCCGATTTTCCGTAAATGCAAGTTAGAACGGAGGGAGCGAGGAAGGAGGGAGAAGAAAAAGGGCGATAATGATAAAGCAAGATGATGAATCGTAAATTGAGTTGGGTCGAAAAAGGATAAGGGGTGAAATAAGGTCGGATAGGGTGAGCGTGAGGGTAGGACCCCTTGTGTGGGAACAGAAGGACAAAGGAAGGAGGGGAGGAGGAAAGTGGATTAAGACTGAGAGATGAAGCTGAAGCAAGGCTGAGGAAGGGCAGGGAGACTCAAGGGAAGGGGGGGGGAGGGTAAACTGCGAGAGACGAAAGAAGTGTTCGAAACGGAGGTGATTACACTCGGGACAGATTTAGTCGTGAGGACGACGGGTATGCTTATACTCTGGGAGGTTATGGGTGGGAGGGAAGAAAGGATAACGAAGGAGCTGGCACATAAGTGATAATTTCTGGGAGAATCTTCTGCAACGCGAAAATCAGTAAGAGATAAGAAAAAAAAACAGAGGCCGAAGAAATGGACGTGAGGAAGCGAAGGAACAGAAAGAGTTTTTACAGAAGCCGCGGAAGACGTCGCTGGACGCACGAAAGCTGAAAAGGGAAAAGAAAAAGAGCAACGTGGTAGCAGAAGAGCAAATACTATAATTAACGAAGAGATGGTCGGCAGTATAAAAACATCTAAAATAATTGGAGAAGGATGTGAATTGATAAAAAAAAGTTAACACCAACACAGATACCTAACAGATGATATAAAATATGATATCAGTGAAATCGGACAGCAAAAACACGAGACAGGTAGGGACAAGTCAGATCATTTCAAAGAAATATTATACATATATATATATATATATATATATATATATATATATGTGTGTGTGTGTGTGTGTGTGTGTGTGTGTGTGTGTGTGTATGTATGTATATGTATGTATATATGTGTGTGTGTATATATATATACATACATATATATATATATATATATATATATATATATATATATATATATGTGTGTGTGTGTATGTGTATGTGTGTGTGTGTGTGTGTGTGTGTGTGTGTGTGTGTGTAGGGAGTTTTAGAAGTTTTATGAAAGTATTAAGTAAAAGAAACAAAAAAAACAAGAAAATTAAAGGGAGAGGTTCTAGAACAGTGGAACAAAAATGACACTACACATGCATCTTGGATCTATAAAGGGAAAATTAACACTGGATTCACCATGATTCAACACCTAATTGTAAAAGGGAAAACTTGCAACAGAAAAGGACTTATAATGGGGTGGTTCAGTGCAGCTAGAGGTGAGAGAGAGAGAGGGGGGGGTTGCACCAAAGGTCAGCACTTAGTTATTTACTGTTTGTGCAGTTGATGGATTCTGTGAGGATGTCCATCGGAGATCTGGTGGATGTGAACTGCTGTATGTTGATGACATGGTTATGACATCAGAGGCAGAGGAGGGAGAGTGCATCGTGGGTCCCGAGAAGCTAGAGAGAAGGGATGACGTAAGCTACTGCATGAAATATTTTCAGCCGTGCAACAGAGAGAAAGACGGGCAGACAGGCATGCATAGAGAAGAGAGAGAAGTGTGTGTGTGTGGTGGGGGGAAACAGAGGGAGAGAGGAGGGGGATGCAGGGAGAGTAGAGAGGGAAGAGCAGAGAGAGAGGGGAGGGGAAGGGAGGGAGGGAGCAGAAAGAGATATATAGAGAGATAGAGAGAGAAAAGAGAGAGAAAGAAAGAAAGAAGAGAGAGAGAGAGAGAGAGAGAGAGAGAGAGAGAGAGAGAGAGAGAGAGAGAGAGAGAGAGAGAGAGAGAGAGAGAGAGAGAGAAGAGAGAGAGAGAGGGATAGAGGGAGGCGTCAGAGAGAGTTTTTATCGAGTTGCGAAAGCCAAAGCCGCTGCTAGTTCTAACTTTCAGAGCACCATTTTCCTGTGTACTTTCAGTATTTGATTTGTGGGAATTTCCTTTTTTCCCTTCCTCCCTTTCTTTCTTCTTTTTTTTTTTTTTTTTTTTCTGAGTCGCGAGTACAAAAGGTTTCAAGTCACCCTGCTGTTTTCGTTCTTGAGATGAAATAACATAGACCGACATCCATATCTCAACTACAGTCTAGTTAGCTTAATAAATATTCCTGATTAGAGAAAGATAGAGTTTCACGCCTATTCCTTTTCGATCATCTGTCGCGAGCGTCCGTCACCTAAAAGGTTCGCAGTCATGATGGCAGTGAAAGGAGTATTTGCAATATTTGTGTTCAGTGTGGATGTTGTAAAAAGAAAATAAAAATATTAAAAAGATAAAAATGGGGGAAAAACGAGATTTGCCCTTAGAGTTTCAGGCGGATATTATGAGTAATGGGAAAATGTTACTCACCTGTACTTTAGCTACAATTCCATATTATCTGTCTGTTTATGGCTTAAGCGTTGCAGATCAAAGGTAACTGCAGAATTTGGCACTGTAGTTTATGGCAATGCGGCATCATTATTATTAAAACCTATTATCATGTTTTGTGCTGTGATTGTTTCCGAAATAGGAACAAAAATGCCAGATCATTAGACATTCTGTACTTATACAGTTCTATATAAAAAGCGTTATATAAACTACTCCCCGGATCGGTTACAATAGTAAGTATTTCGAACTGATCCTAATGATATAGACCAGACTATAAAATGAAATACATCAACTTGGTTAAAAATCTGCAAAACCGAAAGAAACCACACCTGTATGTCAGTGACTGGCATGCACGTGACAGAATGCTGAAAGATGTTTTACATTTCATGTTGAGGACCTATACTGGTGAACTTAACAGAAAACAGCTACTTTGAGTACAGTCTAAACCTAACTTCTATTTATAGCGTAATTCATGTCTTTTTAAACGTCTGCTATCTTTATCAAGCGTTCCATTGACGTCTATTGTCAGTCATTTGATATTTAGAATGTGATCGTTGGGCTTTGATCCGTGAAAATATACTTCATTCAGTTACCATTCACAGAATCATGATGGACTGCTTTGACGCGATTGTAGTGATTATTGAGTTAATTGGCAGTTTACGATTGTAGGAATAAAACTACAACAACAACAACAAATGCAGCAACACCGCGATTCCAATGTTACACTGTAAATGCACTGTAATGACTACATTTACAGTTTCACTACATTTAGACATTCCTTGCA
>NC_061820.1:16788499-16790999 GCF_019202785.1 Penaeus chinensis
TTATTATCATCATTATTATCATTATTATTATCATTATCATTATTATAATTTCATCAATATTATCAATATCATCACCGTATCAATTATGATCATTGTTAATATCAATACCACTATTATCATGATATATGATATTTATGACAGTTAATACCATTATATTTGTCATTATCATCACTGTTATGTTTATCAATACTAATTGAACATCCTTATCACCTTTTCTTTCACCAACAACAAATAATAAAACTCATAATAATATCCAAAAAACAATAAACAAACCCATAGTTAAAGGCACACCTCCACGGTTATCTAACAGAAGCCTATAATAGCACTCTTCTGCTGAAAGGACATTGTCAGGTCCCAGTCGACCCACTAACCTTTAAGCCAAATCATCTTATGCACACGTCTAACATTTCATGCGTGGGAATACTTCGGAGATGATTTCAAGTGAATCTGTGGTGCGTTTGACCTCAGGAAAGAACTCGCACCTTACCTTGCTACACGGGACTCATTCATTCCAATCAGTTGACACTTAATAATAACGATGGTGATGATCATGATAAAAGCCGTATCATCATCAAGATAAGTTCATTAGTATTAGTACATTAGTATTATTCTGATGTTATTATAAACATCATTACTGTGGTTATCGTTATTGTTGTTATTTTGTTATTTTTGGTGGTATGATTCTTATGCATATCGGTATTATCATAATAATTAACTACATAAGTATTTTTCACTATTTCCTTTACTAACATTGCTACATTTATCACCACAGTTACTGTAATTGTCTACACAAACTAATTCTTGACACAGCTGACTAGTTCAACAGTATAACCACAGTGCTGACCATATCTCCAGCATTAATGATTACAGTTAGTCTACCATTAGAACTCTCTTAAGAATTGAGTTATCAAACATTGAACTGTTCGAGAGTGAATTTTCCTTTCAGTTACCACCTTGAGAGCCAACAAAGGTACCTACCTTACTTCCCAAGTTATGTTATTAATAAATTATAATATTTGTAAGGGTATCCGTGGCAAAGGGCCTTTTATATATGCATCATCAAGGTGGTGATGCTTGTGAAGCGGATTGAAAGAATAAGGACCTGGATAGGTGGCCGCTGTTTACCCCACAAAATAAAGGAAACAAAAAGTGTACATATTTACATCCCTCAAGGAAGTGTGGGAGTGGTGTAGCACTGTATTATCACACAGTTTCATAAGTTCAGTTTCCAGAACTTCGCAATACCCAGCTTTCACTAAGACAAACTATGTGGTAAAATACAAGCTTTAACTGGTGCGTCGTTATTCTCTGTAAGATCCGTGGAAGGACACAAAACACACGGTCGATCTTAACACTTGTTTATCCAACAGAACTCAGCCCCTTACATCCTTACATAGCAGGGGTTTTGACATAAACTTGTGAAAAAAGATGGATTTAAGACACACAATTCAACAACGTAGTGTAATAACGTTAAAAGTGGATAGAAAGCAAAACTCAATGATAAAGACTGCAAATAAAATAATAAAAGTAATAAAACATAACGAAGGATACAAATATTTATGATAAAAAGTAAATATTTAAATGAGACATTAAAATCAGAAAAAAATAGCATAAAACTCATGAATTAAAGAAAATAGAATATTCAAAATACAGACAAACAAAGAAAATAACTCGCAATTGTTCTCAAAAATAGAGGTTTAAGGTGCGTAAAAGCAGAAATAAATGAATAAATAAACAGTGATGATAATCTTAACACATTCTAATAAACCCAGTTAAAAAAACAGAAGCAGAGCGGCAATTTAGGTTAAAAATGCTTAGTCTAAAATACCCGACAGCAAAATGTAAAAATATGTATTCCAGTGTAAAACAGACTTTATTTAGATTTCATTACTATTGATTCAAAATAATTTTTATTTGCAAAAAAAGGTATGGCATTAAAAATAATTATAATAGAAGGTAATGCGAAACGTCTGCCGTGGTTCCTCCTGAATCATACGGATTTCCCGTGGCCAGACAAAGGGACTGGCTCGCGGAAAAGGGGCGCATTAGGGGCGCAGGAAGAAAGGGAAAAGATCTAGAATAAGGGAACAGCTCAGAAATCAGGAAAAAAAGTACCAGATAAAGTGAGTATAAGAAATGCGCAAGATGGCAGGAATAGTGTTATAGAAGGGTACAGACATAGCTAAGGGACAGGTTATTTCAGAGAAAGGTATATAGCAGCAAGAATAAGGGAATACGGAAGCAGTGAGGAGTGAGATAATAGAGAAAATCAACTGAAAAGAAGGCAAACGATAGGACTAGACAAAGCTAGGCTAAAGCAAAGGAGAATAGGTAAAATGAAGATTTTTTGTAGAGTAGATAGAAACAAAGAGAAGGAAGGAAGTAGGGTAAGAGGAAGAGATACATAGAAAAGAAGAGCATGAGAGAGAGAGAGAGAGAGAGATAGGTAAGTGAGGACTGCAAGGGAAGAGAGAAAGAAAAGGAGAGAGAGATAGATAGG
>NC_061820.1:16798499-16808499 GCF_019202785.1 Penaeus chinensis
TTAAATAAAAACGAGACTAATTTGAAATTCACTGTACACTATTTCCTATCTACACCCGCCCCAGGCCTGAATAAGGAGAGTCAAATATTCGGCAAGTTGATTTACCAAGAAGGGTCCAAACGACTCACTTTATTTAAGGGCCAACGTAGTGCTCACAGCACATGTATTCTGCTTTACAAGAGGGATATCCACCACAGTATCTAAATGTGATGAATATTTGGTAAACATAGAGCATTTTGCAAAGGTTCAGATAGGTAATGGTTTAACAAGGAATTGGTAGAGTCAATTCAAGACATGCAAAGAGGAAGACACAACTACTGACCATTTTGCAAATCATACAGCTACAGTAAAACGTCAATTTCCTAATTCCCATATTTTGTCTGAAAACTGGAATCATTCGTCTCCTTCCTATTGTTTTCTCTTTAATAACAAAGACAGTCTTTTTTTTTTTTTTTTTTTTTTTTTTTTTTTGTGTGTGTGTGTGTGTGTGTGTGTGTGTGTGTGTGTGTGTGTGTGTGTGTGTGTGTGTGTCTATGTGTGTGTGTGGCTATGAATAATTTCCCCAAAGTCTTGCAAATGCTGTTTAGACTTGCGTAAAGCACTTTCACTGTAAAAACTTCCACAAGTCCCTAAGAACGCTCTCGGTAGTGGGCATATGTTTGACATAAAACACGCATATCAAACTTAGCAATCACACTGTATGGAAATAGGATTTCCATTCAACTACGACCACTTACCCGTGGTCAGTTGTATGAAATAGATGTCAGTTATCACCCGCATTCGGATTGTTACCCTGGCTATTGGTGGAAGATCTGTAATACACTGCTTCATTATAGGATTATCTCAAAATCTTGAAATCGGTTTTCACAATGCAGCGATAAAACTTTCCAATCAGAAGCTTCTTTCGTACAGCGAATATTGATCATATAATCGCCATTGCTATTTACTAAAAATACCGTATTGTTAGGCCATTATTTCTTTTACCTTACTGACAATACAGCAGGGATCTCATATTTCACACTCAGTACAGGGATTGGTTTTCAATTCTAAATAAGCCACAGGGTATATCACTTTCATTACTGTATGTCAAACAGCTAGTTTCGGCGCTTCCCTTATGTTTGAAGGTTAATTACATACTGACGTATCGTTGTACTGTTGTGTTTTTTTTTTTTTGTTGTTGTTGTTTTTTTTTGGTTTTCGTTTGTCCATCTACCATATATATTATTTTATAATATATAAAATTAAAAAATTTAAAATAATATGGTGTGGTGTGTGTGAATATAATTTATATTTTTGTGTTTTGTGTGTGTGTTGTGTGGGGTGTTTTGGGTGTGGTGGTTGTGTTTTGTGTGTATTATATATATATTTTTTATATAAGAAGAGGAAATACTAACACACTCGTGAAGAATTTTAATCTTTTTTATAGACGTTTTAAAGGGGCATAAATAACCCCAAAAATTATTTTAAATTTGAGAAAAAACCATTAAAAAGTCAGTTTGAAAAAATTTAAAATCCCCCGGTTTTATTAGGTTCAAAACCAAATTACAAATAGAAAGATAAATGAGAAAAAAAATTTTACCGATCCAAGAACACAAAGGAAAAAACCCTTTACGGGACGGGGCCCTTTCCCGCTAAAGGAAAAACCCCCTTTTTTCTGGGGAAAAAATAGAGAAACTTCTCTCCCCCACCACCCTTTCCCCAACACAAAAATTTTCAAAAAAAATTATATTCCCATTTTCCCCCCGTCCGGACCCTTTTCATCTCGAAACCCTTAGCCCAAAACAAAAACAACACAACCAACCGAACAAACCTTTTTTAAACCCAAGGGGCCTTCCCTCAAAACCAACACCCTTTTTGGGTTTAAAGTTTTTGACTTTTTTTTTAAATTTAGGTTTTTTTTTTTGGTTGTTTTTTTTTCGTTGTATAATTTTAAAGTAAATTCCTTTATGTTTTTTTTTGAAATGCCGCTTTTTTATGTTTTCTTTTTCTTTTGGTTTTATTTTGGGGTCCCCATTTTTTGTTTTTGTATTTTAAAAATTATTGTCAAACCCTTGATTTTTTAAAAAAGGGGTTTTTTGGTTTTTTTACTAATGAGGGGGAAGGTTTTTAGTTTATGCCTTCGAAACGCTATAAAAAAGTTTTGAAATTCTTCACGGGGGGGTGTATTGGGTCTCCCTCTTCAACTTACGTTTCCGACGGATGGCAAAAACCGCATACAGAAAATATTAAAATAAATAAATAAAAAATATATATATTATATAAAAATAAAATATAAAATGTTAAAATTTTATATATATATTCAAAAATATATATATTATAAAAAATTATATAGTAAATTTCTACATTTGGGAAAACCCCTTTTAAAAATTCACTGGGGAAAAAATGGGGGAAAAAAAGGGAAGACAGGTGATCGCCCCTTTTGGGGACGGAAAACAACGGGGTCAAAAAAACAAGTTTTTGAAAATTTTGTGCGCTCGTGCACTGAAACACTTGGCCATATAATATATTTTCATTCTTCTGTGTTTTTCATCCCCGGGTGCGAACGTTTTATGTATATCTCCTAAACTTGGAACTTTTAACTGTCGGCACCGACGCCGTGAGCCATAACAGAAAACGACAGCAAAATTTTGCAGAAAAATGTCGAGGTGCTTTTAGTTGCATCATGTGCACAAGGAGCAGGCCCGGGGAAAAACTTTTTCGTAGGCCGCCAAAATTGCGTCATTTTTCTATTTCCGGGGACGTTTACGCCCGGGGAAAAAGGCCGGGCAAGATGGGGGGGGAAAAAGTGGGCGGGGGGTGGTGGCCGGCGGGGGGTTTTGGGGGGGGGGAAGGGGCGGGGGGGGGGGGCTTGTTTGGGAAATTATTTGGGGCCCATTGGGAAATTACCCGGGGAACTGTGTGTCGATTTCGGTTTTGGAGAGGGAAAAACTATGGCGACGGTGCAGCAGGGGATCCCCACCAGTGATGGCGCCTGCGAGTAAGAGAGCGAGAACGGAAAAGCGGGCAAAAAATTTGGAAAGATTCAAAGTTTATCTTTCCCCCGATCTTTATGGTATTTCAAAGGGGCCTTTTTGGGAAACCTTTTCCGCCTTCCCCAAACTTTTCCCTTTACTGCTCCTGCGAGGAAAATTCTCAAACCCAAAGGGAGCCCCAGTTTTTCTCTTTGGGGATTTGCGGGGGAAACTGCTCACACGGGCCCCCGGGCCCTGCCCCACCCCTCCTCCCCTCTTTTTCCCCTTTTTTTCTTTCCTTTCCCGTTTATTCAATTCCCCTCCGTTTAATTTCCCAAAACCCCCACCCTCTCTCCCCCTTCTCTTTTTCTGTATTATATAATATTTCCCAAAAAATTATAATTTGGGGTTTTTTTGTGACTTTCCGCCTAGTCCAGTTTTGGTTTTGCGCACAACCAAATAACCTCCAAATCATGAATTTAGAAAGGCCGATTTTCTTTCAGTGGAATTTAAATTTTGGGTATTGAAAAAAAAAATATGTGTGTTTTGTGTGGTTGGTGGTTGTTGTTGGGAGGGGCTGTGGGGCGTTCCGGGGCGTGTAATTTTGTTGTGGGGTTTGTTTTGTGGTGGTTGTGTTTTTTTTAAAAAATAAATTTAAAAATTATATATAAATAGTGTTTGGGGTTTGGGTGTTGTTTGGGGTTTTATATTAAATTATATATATTTTATATATTTAATAAAAAAATATAATTAAAAGTAACCCTAAAAATAAAATATTTTATATATACAGATATTATAAAATATGTGTGTGTTTGGGTGGTGGTGGTTGGGGTTTTGTGGTTGTTTGCGTGTGTGTGTGGGGTTGGGTTTTGGGGTGTGGTGGGCGGGGGGGTGGTTGTGCGTGTTGGGGCGTGTGTGTGTGGGTGGTGTTGTTTGGGGTTGGGTGTGGGGTGGTGTGTGGTTGTGTGTGTGTGGTTTTGGGGTGTGTTTTGTGGTGTATGTGTGTGTATTTTTGTTGTATTTTTTGGTTTTGGGGTGTTTGTGGGATTTATTATTATAATAAAAAATATAATTGGGGGCGTGCGGGGTGGGGCCGCGCCTGCCCCTTCACTTTATGTCTCCCATCATCACCCATACCCCCTTTTCTCTCTCTTCGTCTCTCTCTCCTGTTCTCTTTCCTTCTCTCTCTCTCCTTCTCTCTCTCTCTCTCTCTCTCCTTTTCCCTCTCTCTCTCTCTTCCCCCTTCCCTTTTTCTCTCTCTCCCCCTTCCTTCTCTCTCCCCTCTCTCTCCTCCCCCTCCTCCCCTCTTCTCTCTCCCCCTTTTCCCCTCCTCTCCTTCTCTTTTTTCCCTTCTCTCTCCCCCCTTTTCCTCTCTCTCTTTCCTTCTCTCTCTCTCCTTCTCTCTTCTCTCTTCTCCTTCTCTCTCTCTCTCTCTCTCTCTCTCTCTCTCTTCTCTCTCTTCCTTCCTCTTCTCCTCTCTCTCTCCTCTCTCTCCTTCTCTCTCCCCCCCCCTTTCCTCTCTCCCTCTCTCTCCTCTCCCCTCTTCCTCTTCCCCCCCCCCCTTCTCCCTCTCTCTTTTTCTCTCTCTCTCCTTCTCTCTCCCCCCGCCTCCTCTCCTCCTCCCCTTTTTCTCTCCCCCTTTTCTCTTCCTTTCCTTTCTCTCCTCCCTCTCCCTCTTTCTCTCTTCTCTCCTCTCCCCCTTTCTCTCTCTCTCCTTCTCTCTTTTCTCCTTCTCTCTCTCTCCTTCTCTCGCTCTCCCCCCTCTCTCTCTCCTCTTTCTCCTCTCTCTTCTCCCTCTCCCCCCTCTTCTCTCCTCCCCTCTCTCTCTCCCTCCCCCTCTCTCCTTCCCCTTCCCCCTTTCTCCTTCCTCTCCTCTCTTCTCTCTCCCTCTCCTCTCTCTCTCTCCCTCTTTTCCTCCTCTCTTCTCTCTCTCCCTTTTTTCCCTCTCTTCTCTCTTTTTCTCTCTTTTTCCTTTTCTCTCCCCTTTCTTTCCCTCTCTCTCCTTCCTCCCTCTCTCTCTCCCCTTCTCTCTCTCTCCCTTCTCCTCTCTCCCCTTTCCCTCTCTCCCCCTTCTCTCTCCTCCCCCTCTTTTCCCCTCTTCTCATCTCTCTCTCCTCTCCCCCTTTTTCCTTCTCCTCTCTCTCTCTTTCTCTCCCTCTCCTTTCCTCTCCTCTCCTTCTCTCCCTCTTTTTTCTCTCCTCCCCTTCTCTCTTTCTCCCCCCTCTCTCTCCTCTCTCTCCCTCTCTCTCTCCCCCTTTCTCTCCCCCCTTCTCTTCCCCTCTCTCCTCTCTCCTCCTCTCTCTCTCTCTCTCTCCTTTTTCTCTTTCTTTTCCTTCTCCTCTCTCTCTCTCTCTCTCTCTCTCTCTCTCTCTCTCTCTCTCTCTCTCCTTCTCTCTCTCTCTCTCTCTCTCTCTCTCTCCTCTCTCTCTCTCTCTCTCTCTCTCTCTCTCTCTCCTTCTCTCTCTCTCTCTCTCTCTCTCTCTCTCTCTCTCTCTCTCTCTCTCTCTCTCCTCTCTCTCTCTCTCTCTCTCTCTCTCTCTCTCTCTCTCTCTCTCTCTCTCTCCTCTCTCTCTCCTCTCTCTCTCTCTCTCTCTCTCTCTCCTTCTCTCTCTCTCCTCTCTCTCTCTCTCCTCTCTCTCTCTCTCTCTCTCTCTCCTCTCCTCTCTCTCTCTCTCTCTCTCTCTCTCTCTCTCTCTCTCTCCTTCTCTCTCTCTCCTTCTCTCTCTCTCCTTCTCTCTCTCTCCTTCTCTCTCTCTCCTTCTCTCTCTCTCTCTCTCTCTCTCTCTCTCTCTCTCTCTCTCTCTCTCTCTCTCTCTCTCTCTCTCTCTCTCTCTCTCTCTCCTCTCTCTCTCTCCTCTCTCTCTCTCTCTCTCTCTCTCTCTCTCTCTCTCTCTCTCTCTCTCTCTCTCTCTCTCTCTTCTCTCTCTTCTCTCTCTCTCTCTCTCTCTCTCTCCTTCTCTCTCTCTCCTTCTCTCTCTCTCTCTCTCTCTCTCCTTCTCTCTCTCTCTCTCTCTCTCTCTCTCTCTCTCTCTCTCTTCTCTCTCTCTCTCTCCTCTCTCTCTCTCTCTCTCTCTCTCTCTCTCTCTCTCTCTCGCTCACTGTCTCTTGTCCGTTCTCTAGCAGACTCTCTTTTCTGCTCCGGCCATTCTCATGATTCTGAAACCGTGTTCGTCCTTCGTATCTTTATAGTCCTTTATGCGCGCCTCTGGGCCTTCCTGGTTATACCATCTCATTCCTGTTCCTGTTAAAGCCTTGCACCGCCTCCTTATTCCTATTATGATCATATATTTGACATAAATACCTGCTAGTTTAGTGTCTCTTAAGCTGTTAAAAGTTCCACGCGAGACGACATTAAGACACTTCCCACACGGGCACAAGCAAAACAATCTGGGCTAATTGGTTGTTGCAATAAAGTTTGGAAGCAATTACGAAGCAGCATCCACAAGTTGGGATCATGTAATCAAATTTTATCATAAGAGTAATGGTGAAAGTTGGCGTTTCGGAGAGTGCGATCGTGTGGCGAGGTTGCTTGGGAGAAAGGCCTGGTTCTCTTCAATTTCTCTCTATCTGTTGTTTCTCTCTCTCTCTCTCTGCCTCTCTCTCTTTCTCTTTCTCTTTCTCTTTCTCTTTCTCTTTCTCTTTCTCTTTCTCTTTCTCTTTCTCTTTCTCTTTCTCTTTCTCTCTCTTTCTCTATTTATCTATCTATCTATCTATTATCTCTCTCTCTCTCTCTCTCTCTCTCTCTCTCTCTGTCTTGTTATCTCTTGTTTTGGTATACGAGAAAAAAATAAAATGATGCTTCGTGTATGATATTTTAAAGTAGTTTTATCTTTGATGAAAGGCTGATTTGTTTCGGGAAAGTTTTCGAAATGTAAGCCAGAATCCTGAACATTTATCTCGCGGACAAACGGAACGGTCGCGGGAGCAAAACAAACGTCGATATATTTACAATTTTTCTTTCTTTTACAACAAATCTAAACATCCTAATAATAATAGCGATAACAATAATAATGATAGTAATAACAACATTAATAATAAAATACGAAGGTGAAAGAGATTACAAAAAAAGAGGAAATGGAAAGGTACGAAGTCAGAGCTGACCAACAATTTACAAAGTTGCAACAGAGGGTCCTGATTGACTTCACTTAGGGTGGAGCATATGACTCCAATTAGGGTAAAGTTGATTAAACACAGGCATAAGGGTGCGGGCCAGTCAATATTCTAGAGATCAAGGGCCGGCGTGTGAAGTTAGGGAAGAGGATTCATTTTGGCAGAAGGAAGCAAGGGAGAGGAGAAGAGCGAGAGGAAGAGGGTCGGGGTGCAATGCATGAGGGAGAAGGGAGGCTGCGGAGGGCGTGAGGCGAAAGCGAGGGAGGACGAGAGGATGAAAAGGGAAGCAAAAGACAGGGAGAGAGGGACGGCAGAGAAGTGGCACGGAGGTGTTGGAGAGGAGAGGAAGGTAAGGAGGGTCGGGGAGGAGGCGAAGGATGTGGGAGGAGGGGCAGGGATTGGGACTGAGAGCATGAGGCATGAGTGAGGGAGAGAACGAGAGGGAGATGAAGAGTGTCGGCTTAGAAGTGCAGTGCGGGGGAAGCGGAGGGAAAGGAGGAAAAGGAAGACAGGGAAAAGGAATGACTGAAGGATGGAAGATGAGAGCGAAAGTGAGGAAGAGAAGAAAATGAAGAGGGTCGGGATGGAAGCGACGGACGAAGGGAAAGGTGGAAGCGGAGAGCATGACGCGAAAGTGAGGGAGAAAGAGATGAGGAAATAGGAAGCAGAGACGTGATGAAGGACAGAGGGATGGAAGGGTAAGAGACAAGGGACAAGGAGAAGATAGGAAATCGGACAGAGAGAGGGAGAGATGAAAGAGAACAGGAGCGAAGAAAGAAATTGTGACAAACATCCTCATCATTATTGGGGAGCTAATTGATGGGGGCGCATTGCCACATCCACCCTTCGTTTCCATCTACGAGGGTCCCTCATGACGAGCAGCCAGGCAGGGGCTCTAGCTCTTCATGACAGGTTTGATCGATCTGTCCAAGTCACGCCTTCCTGGGTCGTCCCACGAGCCGCCTCCACCCAGGGTTCTCTCGAACAAAGATAACCTGGTGGGCAGGATCGTCCTGTGGGATGCGAGCCAGGTACCGCAAAGAGTTGGCAATCCCAGATTATGCAGATAATGTGTCCTGTACCAGTCTCACGTGTAACCATTGGTTGGTTGGACACATGATCCTGCCAACTGTACCCCATTATTCAGCGCAAGGACCTGTTACAAAAGGCATCAAGGCACATAGAGAAAACTGACAGTATCAGGACCTGAAGACACGTAGCTTGGTCCATCTGCACAGGCATCTCCAGATACGCTTGTTGAGAGAGTTCATGACTCCTGCTGCCAGGCCAATCCATTTACTGACAGTCCAGAGTCATGAACTACACTACCAAGGTATGTAAAGGTTCTCTGTAACTTCAATTTCCTCGCCACGCGCACATACCTACCAAACAGGTTCTCCTAGCAGGCCCTTAAAGTCCTGTATCTTGGTCTTGGTCCAGATGACCTCTAGTCCCAGGGGATTCACTTTATTGCTAAATGCATCTAGTGTTTCCAGAGACTCAGATAGAACAGCAACATTGTCAGCAAAATTAAGGTCAGTAACCTTAAAAATATCTTACTCCACAATGGCTTTAGACAGTAGCTCTCCACAGTATCCAGTCCATGCTAGTGTTGAAAAATGTTGGTGCAAGAACACAGCCTTGCCTCACTCTTAAACTAACAGAGAAGAAGCTTGACAGACCCCCACCACACTTTACAGCACTTCCAGTACCAATATACAGGCTTGCTATTAATCGAATAATCCTTGCTGATATTCCTCTCAGTCTCGGGATCTCCCAGAGTGATTCATGATGCAACATATCAAATGCCTTGAGGTCAATGTAAGCTTCAAGCAGCCCATGAACAAACTCACAATGGCACTCAACAATGACTCAAAACGCCAGGATACAGTCTATTGTGGACTTACAAGGAGTGAATTCAGATTGGTCTGGCCTCTAGCCTCCTGCAGATGGTCTCGGATCCGTCTCAGAAGAATTTGGGCGAGAACCTTGATTTTTGCTGTGCAGTGTGGTGCCTCAGTGGTTGCTGCAGTCATATCGATCCCCTTTCCCCTTCCAGAGAGGGATAACCACGCCCCTCATAAGGTCAGGGGAAAGGGTACCAGCCAGATGACAGCCAGGACATCCTTCAAACCCAAAGCCATAGGTTCACCACCAGTCCTTTAACAGTTCAGCAGGGATGCCACATATACCTGCTGCTTTACAACTCCTCAGCTTGGAGATCGCCCCTCTAACTTCAGTTAGGGAAGGTGGATCCTTGCTGATGAGTAGGTCCGGCATAGGAATCTCGATACTACCTGCATCCAAGGTAATTGTTGGTGCAATTACACTCTGCAGTTCTGGAGGATCCTCCAGCGAGTGTTATCGAGGATGTGGTCGATTTCCTTGCCACATTACCCACATCGCTGATAGTTCCTCTGCCACCTCCTTCACGTCAGGTGAAGGAGGTGGTAGCGGATAAACATACAACGCAATAAGAGACATGAAGCCAAATGCAAGTTTCAGTCTTAATGCTTTGTATGCAATAAGATTGAAAGGTTAGAGGTTACTCAATATGCATTGAGTAACCTCTTCTACCGAGAGCTGAAGTCTGCTGGAGATGGCTATGGCTACTCCCTGGAGATAGTGACCATCGCTGCGGCCAACCAGTGTTGCCACCCACACTGATCGTGCCGCTGCCAGGTCTTCTCACCTCTGAGAGAGCAGCCATCTCTGCTCTCAGCCGCTTCAGTTTCCTTGACAGAAGTGGTAACCGATCATCCTGCCACAAAGAGCTAAATCCCCACCCTGACGGTTTGCCTTTGGTTAAACCTGGGGTTGTCACTCTGGGTGGACCATACCCCCGTCGACGTTGCCCCATCTGGAGAGGGGTGGTTGGCTACAGATCCCATAATCCGTCTGTGGGGTTCCTATGGACTTTGCCCCACAAGCCTCACACC
>NC_061820.1:16815999-16818499 GCF_019202785.1 Penaeus chinensis
TATTATTATTATTATTACTATTATTGTCGTTGTTGTTGTTGTTATTGTTGTTGTTGTTATTGTTATCATTATTATCATTATTATTATCATTATTATCATTATTATTATCATTATTATCATAATTGATATCATCATTACTGTTATCATTATTTTGTTATTGTTGTTACTGTTCTTGTTATCTTTATTGTCTTTATTGTTATCATTCCTATTGTTATTGGTATTGTCATTATGATTATTATTAGTTGTATTGAAAGTAACAGTAGCAATAATAGTATCACTATCATCATCATTGTTATTATAATTTACTCATTACTCATTACCATTATTATTATTATTATTATTATTATTATTATTATTATTAAAGGTGAAAACACTCTACCGTGTTGATACTATGGTAGAAAAACCCACAATGTAAAATTAGATTTTACATCCATCCTCAGACATGAGGATGGAATCCAGGTGGATTCCGAAACTGTTGTCTCACTTTCAATAAATCTAGTTTTACATTGTGGGTTTTTCTACTACTATTATTATTATTATTATTATCATCATCATCATCATTATCATTATCATAACTATGTTTGGTAGTAGTATTATCATTATTATTATCATTATTATTATTGTTATTATTATTATCATTATCATTATTATTATTATTATTATCACTATTACTATCCATTACTATTTATTATTATCAGCATCAGCATCATTATCATTATTGTTATTATTGCAGTTGTTATTGTTATCATTATTATTATTATCATCATTATTGTCATCATTATGATCGTCACCATTATCATTAGCATTATCATCTTTATCATTATCATTATTATCATTACGATAATTTTCATTATTATTCTTATCATTTTTTTTTTTTTTTATAAATACTATCGATATCAATATTATTATTACTATTATTATCATCATCATTCTTATCATTACTATTATAGTCACAAGAAAGAGGATAAAGGACCAGCCCTTCTACGTTCTGAGGGCGACAGCGACACAAAGGCAACCTATGCGAGTTCCTTCTTATATAACAATTATTATCTATCTATCCAATTACAGAAGGCTCTCGCTGTCCATTACTGTTTATTACTTCTCATTATGAAGATTGTAGCATCAGAAAAGAGCTGATATTTGTAAATGATTCAGAGACTAGAATTTTTTGAAAGATTTAGATGTGATTGTGATGATTATAGGCTATTAAGTCCGCGGGTAGATGCAAAATACAGTAGTGTGGCTGCGTCTGCGGTGCAGTTGTATCGGGAGGCAAAAATCTGTTGTCGTTTCATGCATTTCTTCGTAAGCTATATATACGTTCCTATACTTTTTTTTTTTTCTTTTTTTCTTTTCTTCTCTTCATTTATTTCGTCTCTTCTCTTTCTTCTTATCTTTTTACTTTCTTCTTTCTTCCCTTTATTCTTTCATTTTTTCTTTCCCTTCTTCCTTTTTCTTCCCTTTCTTTCTATCTTTCTTCGTCTTCTCTTTCTCCTTCGTTCTTTTCTTCTCTTCTTACTACTGTTCTTCTTCCTCTCCTTTCTCCCTCTCGTTTCAATCCTTCCTTCGTTACATAAAGACCAGCATAGATAATGAATCAGCCAAGGGTAGAGTGACCCTCCTCCGTGTAAATCGAATCAGGTGTGTGTGATGCGTGCGCTGCTCGCCTCACGCAGGACAGAATGCGTTAGTCTTTATAGGACAGAGTGGCTAGATTATTGATGATATAGCACAGTTGCTCTAAAATGTTTGATATGTGTTAAACGACCATTTAATAGTTAAAGCTGGTATTGTACGAAAACCTATAAAGTTGACAAAATATGGTATGTACTGTTCATATGTGTGGGTGTGGGTGCTGTGTATTCTGTATGTATGTGATGAATGTTTGCAGTTAGCAGGGAATGGATTGGTGCGAGGGATTTAGTCGTTGAAATAAATCTTTTAAACTTAATGTTGCGGGAACACATGACTGTGATTTTTTTTTTTTTTTTTTTTCTTTTTTTTTTTTTTAGTCGTCAAATAATGCTTTAAATCTTACTTTTTTCTCATCATATATTACATTTTGAACTATGGAAGTCGTTTGCTTGTGGTATCTCAGATTCACTGTATAAGCATTTTTTAACGTAAAATCGTTCCAAACATACAGACAAACACAAACTTTGTGTGTGTGTGTGTAAAAACATATACATTTGTGTGTATGTATGATATTTCTCTCTCTCTCTCTCTCTCTCTCTCTCTCTCTCTCTCTATCTATCTATCTATCTATCTATCTCTATCTCTATCTCTATCTCTATCTCTCTCTCTCTCTCTCTCTCTCTCTCTCTCTCTCTCTCTCTCTCTCTATCTCTCTCTCTCTCTCTCTCTCTCTCTTTATATACATGTGTGTGTGTGTGAATTTACACACAAACACACACACACACACACATACACACACGCACACACATATATCTATACATATATATATATATATATATATATATATATATATATATATATATAT
>NC_061820.1:16828499-16830999 GCF_019202785.1 Penaeus chinensis
TATTATTATTATTATTATTATTATTATTATTATTATCATTATTATTGTTAGCATTATTATTATTAATATAATTATTTTTATTATTATTACTTTTATCATCAACATCATTGTTAGAAATATTGTTATCATTATCATCATGATTGTTATCATCATCGTTATTACTGTAATCATTATTACTTTTGTTATAATCATCATTATCAATATCATTAACATTATTGTTATTACTGTTACCATTCTTATTATCATTATCATTATTATTGTTATTATTATTATTACTATTATTATTATCATTATCATTGTTATTATTATTATCATTATTAGTATCATCATCATTATTATTATTATTTGTATTATTATTATTATTATTATCATGGTTAGCGTTGCTTTATATATCCATCAATAGCATCATCTCCATCGCATTTTCATTACACACTAGATATGAACATCAATACATGGTAGTCTTGTTAACAGCGGAGTTATCGTCATACCATGTATCATAAAGTCATCAAGTCAAGTTCATGCCTGTCTCAACACATCAAATACTGTAGATCTCGTGTCCCCAAATAAGAAAACAGTTCTGCGGAAAACTCCTCCCCGCGTTCTCTCAAGGTTTTCAGCGCGTGAGGAAATGTCTGGGACGAATGTTTGAGAAGAAGCTTTGCCCATTCGCTTGGCTCCCAACACACGCCCCCGCCTCTTCCCCCGACCCCTCCCTCCCTCACCCCCTTCCCCTCGCCCCCTCCCTCCCTCACCCCCTTCCCCTCGCCCCCTCCCTCCCTCACCCCCTTCCCCTCGCCCCCTCCCTCCCTCACCCCCTTCCCCTCGCCATCTCCTTCCATCCGTCATTCCGTCACCAAAACCTCCATCATAAGCTTGTTTACATCATCCTCGCACGACAGCAACTTTACACTCAACTGCGCAAATGTTACGCGGAGTTTGCGTTAAAAATGGAAGACACTTAGAACTTCACCTGCGTTCCCCGCGAGCCATGCTAGACCCGTTTCTTCGCCTGCTTTCATCTCGTGAGCGATCGTCCTCGCGAAGAAGGGGCAGAGAGGAGAAAAAGGGTAGAGGGTGGGTTGGTGTAGGTGTGGGAAGGTTGAGAAGAGGGAAAGGGTTGAAAAGAGGAAATTAAAATGTGGGCAGGTAAAGGAGAAGAAAGGGAGGAAATGGAGAAGAGGAGGAAATGAAGACGCGTGAATTCGGCTGCAGAGGGAGGGAGGATGTTGTATATGGCTGCTCATTTGTTTGCATGACGGCCAGATGATATTCCTTCCGGCTCACTGTCAGTGATGGCGCCTCTTTAGTCATTCCCTAGAGGAAGGAAAGGGTCACAGCAAGGGAGGGAGGGAGGAGTTGGGGAATGAGATAGATAGATAGATAGATAGATAGATAGATAGATAGAGACAGATAGACAGACAAACACACCAGAGAGAGAGGGGGGAGGGAGAAAGAGAGAGAGAGAGAGAGAGAGAGAGAGAGAGAGAGAGAGAGAGAGAGAGAGAGAGAGAGAGATGAAGAAGAAGAGCGAAAGAGAGAGAGAATGGGAACAGACATCAAACCACATACACAGAGAGAGAACAAGAGAAGTAGGGTGTTTGAGAGCGAACATAAAGGAGTCGCGCATAATAAAAAATCCCCTCGCTAATGGACTGTCCCTCTGGCCCCGCAGTCCATCGCTGCCTGGATAGAGGGAATCGACTCTGCACTCATCCCAAGGAACAAAGAGAACGTTCTCTCATCACCGTGTTAGCTCCAGCGTTGCGCGGTTCGAAGCCACAGTTCATGTTTTCGAAACGTATATCGATTGGGTGTTCAGTCTCGTCGGAAATCCATATTAGATGAACATCGTGCAAGATGTTAACACTGAAATGGCAGGGTAGAAAAAGCATATGAGCAACCTACCTATAATTCCGTAGTTGATAAAACGTATTGTCATTGTTGTTGTGCTTCAACATGCGTCTGATAGTTCAAAGTATATTACGAAACATTTCATAATTCTACCCGAAATGTAGATGCATTAGGTGCATCTCATGTATTCAGCAACGAATTTAGGAATAATACTGCTACAGAATTCGAGGAATAGCATAGCGTAAAAATATAATTTGTAGTTTTTGAATATCAGCCAACGGATACTCTTAAGATCAGTTTACATCCACATTATAGATTGTATTGAATGAACGTGAACTGCTTCTTTACTTCGTGTGAAGAATACTATATGTGCACAGTACTTGGAGCCCCCCGCACGGTTAGTGTGAGATTCCACTCATGTACACTTTTACGTAAGCTCGTTCAATGATTATCAAAGAGGATTGAATCTGCAACGCTGGTAAATCTTCTGGACCCTATTTTGCAAGTGCAATTGAAGGTCAGTTTATAAGTAAAGTTTTATAATAGCCATTCAGCTTGATAAGTGTTTAATATTTCTGAATACTTAACGGTTTCCAGCAAATTCACAGAAAGAATCGAAGGGTTTTTCAGCTGTTCTATCATTTTTCGC
>NC_061820.1:16843499-16858499 GCF_019202785.1 Penaeus chinensis
GAAAAAAAACTTAAAAAGTGGTGTCACATTACTTAAGTCTCAGTTACCTGGTTATAACCTATTCTCTACCTATGTACACAGTCCTGGCATAACTAAAGCCTGGCTTCATCCCTAACTACTTTTTGTAAGCGAAATATACACCTAATATCCCAGTAGGCATATGTGAGGTCTTATTAGGTTAATATGAAGTATAGTGT
This sequence comes from Penaeus chinensis, assembly GCF_019202785.1. NCBI lineage: Eukaryota > Metazoa > Arthropoda > Malacostraca > Decapoda > Penaeidae > Penaeus > Penaeus chinensis. The sequence continues at coordinate 16,843,697 of NC_061820.1, forward strand.
GAAAATTTTGATAATCATTACTCTATTAAAATTCAATGCAGGTATTGCCACCTCATCAATACAACCAACAATATTCTTCCATCAGCAAAGACCAAGCAGCACGACCCCACCATCCCTCAAATCTGGGACTTGTTACCAATAATAGAGTAAAACTTAACCCCAACGATAATGAGGCTAAAGTTCCGTATTAAACATAACAAAGATATCTTTTACAAAATGAAACTGCATGACAGACTATAGTACATTTTCTGCACACATTTTTCAATAATTATAAAATAAATCTCAGAAAATAATAACAATATTTATAATATATTTTATTAATAAAGAAGAGAAAAACAAAATATATTTTTGCACTGATAAAATTCTAAATTGGCTCATGCAATGAAAATAAATGAAAGGAATTTTGCAAATTCAACTCATGAGCAAATCCAGTCTTTACCGAGTTATATCAATGCATCAGACCATTATAACATGTTCCCAAGTACAAGGCCAGGTTAATAAAGATTTTCTAATCAACTAGAAACAATAAATGCTGATATAGTAAATAAAAAATATCTTATGACCTCTCCATCAAATAAAGTGGCAATTTGTTCACAACAAACACCGGTACCATTTAATATAGACTTTTTTCTGTATATTCTATATAATAATAATAATATTTTAATGCATAAATTTTATCTTAAAAATAAAATAAAGAATAAAAATTATACCATACAAAGACTGACTTGCAGAAGACCAAGTTACTGCCATATATAATATTTTCTGTGATTATTAAATAACATAACAATTTTCACACTATAAATACCTTCTTGGTGAAGTGAAACATACAATGTTTAATGTTTACAAGAACTGCATACTACACCTTTGCTTATAAATCATGCTAAATATAACTTAAAAATAAGATATTTCTATCAAGCTGCCGATCAAATACATGTCTTGTTAATTCTGTGCTCTCTGCTTCTATGTTTGAGCATAATCCATATCTAATTAATTTTGCTTACAAAACCACTACCACATTACAGTTCTCCCCTATTGAAATATGAGGACTGTGGCAATACAAAAATCAATCTGGCGCTTGGTCAATTATATATATATATATACATAAATATACACAAAGATCACTGGGTCTGTACGTTCAGTCTGCTGTACCTGATAGGGTGTCAGATACTAAAGAAACTTTACTTCTATCTAATTTTCAAAGGAACTTATATTTTCACTCTACATTCTGCCACATTCTCATTCATCTCGAAATACCCTCTTTCTCTTGCCATCTTTTTACCCAGCTTGTCTGCACAAGATGCAAGATGCTGATAAAAAAGACCACAGAAATGAAAGGAAGTAATTCAACTTGACCTCCTGTTATATTTTTTTAAAGATTACTGTGCTCATATACAATGTGTATCGTATAATCACTACACTTACTTTTACTAACATTAGCATCATTTTAGAAATATCATAAAATAAGAGAACATGCTAGTTCTCAAATTCTTTTTTTTTTTGTTTTTGTTTTTTGTTTTTTTTTTTACTTTTTTTATCTTATCTATCAAGTTACAGTATATGCTTATGTAAACATTATGGAAGTGCATAAATAAATAAAACATGATACAAAATAGATAAATAAAAAAGTATCTGGAACCCAATACATTTTTTGTCTTCCTTTGTGCCCTTCTTTATAAAAGCAACACATTCTGCATAGCTTCATTTATATGTAAATAGCAGCCCTCTAATTCTTTATATCTGACATGCTCTCATACAGGCTGCTCATCAAATATTGTATTTCAGCATTATAAGCAAGAGATCAATAAAAGTGTATCATAAATGCACAAATAACACAAATTACAATGAATATTGCATCTAGAAAAAAATAGTTTTTCACACCAATTCCTTTAGTTTTCAGTTAAATTTCTTGGCTTTGCAAAACAAAGAAACAGATTACAAGTAAATTCTATGCATGGACCACTGCATGAAAGAGGAAGAAAAAAAGCAAAACTTTTCTTGCCCAATACCATATAATAAACTTGTTTCAAACTCAATTTTGTGGCCACTAATACTGTAACTAATTCTCATACAGCTGGCCAATCTTTGCATAAGATATGTCATCTTATATGACATATCAGGATTTTATGTCAAAATTAAAAAGCCACAGTTTATTAATCATTAATATTAATAAATATATCTCTTCTCTTGCTTCCCATGATAAGGGTAACTGCCTGAAATGCACCATGGTTGGTGGAAAGGCTTCATGGTAGGAACAAAGCAATTACGTAGTGCTCTGATTCTGTACCACCTCAGGAAGTGTTACAGCTGCCAATTTACTGTTACTGTCAGCAATTATTATTTTGTCTTGCACTTGGAAGACTTTTACCCCAGGCTATAGTGGCCACAGGGTCCTCACCTTTTCTGACAACTGTCCAGCTGTCAGCTGCCCATAAGAGTATGGGGGCTGATAGGCCTGTTGAGTGAAGATCTTACCATTTTCCTCATATCCTATCACTTTATCATCATTGGGGACAAGGATAAGGCTGTTAAGATGACCCTTTTGTGAAAACAACTTTCCACATTCTTCAAAGTCAAAGCCTTTCTTCTCTGTGTGCATAAACCTATGACTATTGAGGTGGCTCTCTTGTGAAAAGCGCTTGCCACATTCCTGACATGCGAACCTCTTTTCTTCACTGTGTACAAACATGTGGCTACTGAGGTGAATTTGTTGGGAAAAGCGCTTTCCACACTCTTCACACTCAAACAATTTCTCTTCACTGTGCACAAACTCATGGCTACTGAGATGGCTCCTTTGTGCAAAACGTTTACCACACACACCACATTCATATCTTCTCTCTTCAGTGTGAACAAACCTGTGGCTGTTCAAGTGACTCTTCAAGAAGAATCGCTTGCCACAATCCTGACATTCAAACTTTTTCTTATCATGATGCACAAATCTGTGACCATTTATAATAGTCTCTTGTGTAAATTTCCTTCCCCATTCCTGACTCTCCAGCTTCTTTTCCTCGCTGTGAACAAATTTGTGACTGTTGAGGTGAACCTCCTGGGCAAATCGTTTTCCGCATTCTTTGCACTCGTACATTTTCTCCTCACTGTGCACAAACCTATGGCTATTAAGATGACTTTTTTGCATAAACCGTTTGCCACATCCTTCACATTCAAACCTCTTCTCTACTGTGTGCACAACCCTGTGACTATTTAGGTGGCTTAGCTGTGTGAATCGCTTGCCACACATCTCACACTCAAACCTCTTCTCTTCGCTGTGAACAAATCTATGGCTGTTGAGGTGACTTAACTGCGTAAAACGCTTTCCACATATCTCACATCCAAACCTTTTCTCACTATGCACCAGCAGATGGCTACTGAGATGGCTTTTGTGTGTGAATCGCTTTCCACACAACTCACACACAAATTTTTTCTCACTGTGCACATGCATGTGGCTACTAAGGTGGCTTTCAAGTATGAAACGTTTACCACAGATCTCACACCCATATTTCTTTTCACTGTGAACTAGCATATGCCCATTCAGGTGGCTCTTCTGTGCAAATCTTTTTGCACATACATCACACTCAAATTTCTTCTCACTGGTGTGAACCAGCATGTGACCATTCAGGTGACTTTCCATTGTAAACCTTTTACCGCACAATTCACACTCGTACTTTTTGTCGCTAGTGTGAATTAGCATATGACTGTTCAGGTGACTCTTCTGTGAGAATCTCTTGCTGCAGTTGCCACATTCATAGGGCTTGTCAGCACCTGACTGTAACCACATTTCAATCTGGGTTTTTAATTTATTTTGTTCCTTCGTGACAGTAGCATTGTCATCGAAGGTAACATTTGCGTACACAGGTGCACAGTTGTCCAAAACGGGAGGCTGAGGTACCTCTATCATGCCAGTCTGTGTCACCTTATTACTTTTCTGGAAATACTGAAGTTGTACCTGTTCCATCCTGGAGATGGCCTTGAGCAACGAATGCTACTGTTTCCATTCCGCTGTGACAGCACCCTTGGTTTTTGTGCTGCCTTCCTGTCAGCTTTCAGGAAAGACGTTTCGTCTAAGGACAGCAAAAATTACAGCTGCTGGGTCTTTCTGAAAAATAAAACCTCAACTGTTATAATAATATTGGTACAAGAAAATCAAAAACAATCATCCCTAGCTATAAATGTAAGTTATACCATTCAAAAGAAATTTACAATTATTCCTGAATAATCCCAAAGGACAAAATACCAGAATTATTATAAGAAAGAGTTGAAAAAAAACTAAAATTTATCCTCTGTCAGAGATGTCACTACCAAAATAAACTTAACCCATTGCAGACGGGGAAAATGAATAAAAAAGGAGGAAAATGCTGTGCTTATTTTTCATATTTTTGTGAAATGTCTTTATACATAGATGGCTCTGCTAGTGCTTAGCCACAAAGGAGTTAATTAGTAGGTCTTGTGACCTTACCTGATTCACCTTTCCTAGAATTGGCAGGAAAATTTTATTTTTTACTAGTGCTATGAATGTCAATCCATTTTTATTATAAACATTATAATTACTATAATGTTATAAACATAAGTAACAGCAAAATAAGATAGAGTAAAACATTTTTGTAAATCAATGAAAAGGGTGAATGGGCGAGACAGGCAGTACTCGTAATTGGCTCATTGGTGACTTAATACAAGTGTTGCCATCTATGTGTAAAAATAATTAAACAAATAAGCTCAAAGTGGGCATGGCATGTACGTACATGCTATGCCTGTCGGTAATACGTTAAGTGACAACAAATATTCAAATACATTCCTCTACAATATCAATATTTTCATTTTGTACACTTTCTTTAAACTTAACTGAAAACGTCCTAGCTTACAAAATGCATGAAAGAGATATACATCCTAACCTAAGTCAATTCTTGGCATTGGAGGACTTGTTGACTAAGACACAAGAAAGTGTGCACATAATTAACATCCATACACAATCACACACCCACATAATGTATTTAACAATAAGCTTAACTTTTGGGAGCTGTTGGAAACATGGTCCTATGATGTATTTACTTATGAACAGCAATGTAGAGTACACTTGTGTTCACTAATTTCTAGTAACCAGTCCAGTTGGCAATGAGCAAGCCATCAAACAGCCTACTGTACTGCCTATAGTACATCCAATATCAGGAGAGGAAAAACTCACTATTCATCCAGAACCCTGGAGTAATTTGACTCACCAAGCCACTTTTTATTGTAAACCTCCAACTCTTAAGTACTTGTGTTTATATAAATACATATATTTTTGTATATTCAAATAATTTGACTAAATAACATTGGAGTAATATCTGAAAAAGATATGTCAAGTTGTGGTGGGCTGTACAACTGCACTACATGTACAATCAGATTCTATACTGGTAAAGAATATAAAGTATTTGAAAATGTATAAGAAAGATTTTTTTTTTCTTTTTACTTTGAAGGGGATTTTCCTTCCATGCTCTATCTGCATTTCCATATATTTGGTCTAAAAAAAAGGGAAAATATTAATTTACATACAAGATAGAAAAAAATATGAATATTTGTAACTTCTTTAATCCCTTATTCTGGTACTTTATTTATTTTGCAGGTACTTACATCAGCAAGGGTAATTCTTTATTTGTATAGGTACTCAAAATCAGTCTTAACTTAATTTTCATTCTACCAACCTAATTTTTCACCTCCAATGCAAGACAGCTCCCTTGAGCAGTTAGATGACATACAAGTGCTAGTTAGACCTGGTGTTATATGGACATAAAGTTGTTTATCTTAATCACAGGTTTGTGTGCCTTTGGTCATCTACTGATCCTTATTACTTTGACAATTTAAACCACATTTTAAATTTATCTAGTAACCCATTGTTGGCGGGCATGACATGTACGTACATGCCATGCCCACTGTGAGTTTATTTGTTTAATTGTCTTAACACATAGATGGCTACACTTGTACTTAGTCACCAATGAGCCAATTACGAGTACAGCCTATCTCACTCGTTTACCCTTTTCTTTGATTTAAGAAAATATTTTACATTATCTTATTTTGATGTTACTAATGCTTATAACATTATAGTAATTATAATGTTTATAATAAAAATAACACAATCAATATTCATAGCATTAGTAAAAAATATGTTTTTTCCACCAATTTAAGAAAAGCTGAAATCAGGTAAGGTCACAAGATCTACTAATTGACTCCTTTGTGGCTAAGCATAGCAGAGTCATCTATGTACAGAGACATTTCACAAAAAATGTAAAAAATGAGCACAGCATTTTCCCCATTTTTTATTCATTTTCCCTGGCGGCAATGGGTTAATCTGAGAAGCCACAAACTTTAAATATACAGCAACACTATAAGGATTGTGTTGTGTTGCATAAGTGTTGACAAGACACACACACACACACACACACACACACACACACACACACACACACACACACACACACACACACACACATATCCCTTTCCTACAATGTTGAGATTTCACTGTTCTGGCAAAGACTTGAGCCTTGAAGACAATAATCATCATGAAGCTAGTGCATGTACATGTGTATGCATATCTTATAAGATATCTATTTTTTTCCTTTAATCATAGTTAATAAAGCTCATGCTTGGGGGGGGTCATCATGCACTACATCATAACCCTAAAAAATTACAATATCTTGGTTATAAAACATTTATTAGTTTGAGCTAATAAAATTAACTCAGTAGTATTGTGGATACTGCCTTTCTATTGACAGATATATTTTTGAGTTAGCCCTTAACAGGGTTAAAAAAGAGGACAGTGTTTCTGCTGCCCACTGTTGCCACAATGGTAAGCAGCCAAGATGCCTAAACAACTACCTAAGATACACACACAACTTTTTCATGTGTCCATACGAAATATGAATACAGAGCATGCACATCATACAATATGTACTTGGTTTCCAATGATGCAATATATGTAGAAAGAAATGCAGATGCAGGTGGACTCCTTTTACATTATCCAACAGACTTTCAACTGAACCATTCCAGGTAATGTTTGTAATACACAGAAGATATCCAAAGAACTTTCTTTTACATTATAGAATGTCAGCAAAAAGCTTCAAGGTGTTAATGGTAATATACAACTGATTGTGGATGATGATGGATGATGACAATGACAATGATGATGGCAATAACAAAATATCAAAACCAATGCTAATTATAATCAAGTAAATTAATAGTGCAATTACCAAATTTACAATGAATAATGCTGAAGCAACAAAATTCGAGATTTTTTTTTATTATCATTGTTATCATTATTATTATCATTATTATCATTATTATCATTATTATTATTATTATGAATGTCAGGCTGTCATGCATAATGAAATGCCTGTGTAGATTGAATCTTCATTATTCCCCTGAAATTTATTATTCATTTAAATGCAGTGTAGCAGCATGACCCTGAAGCTCAGCATATTTTCCAGGTTGGGTCACATCAGGCCTACCGCCTTGTCCTAGCTCATTGGATAGCCGGCTCCCCTGCACACTTACACAGCACTATTGTACTTAAGCCACATTTAAGAACCGAGATTAGCATTTCACAAACCTCCAGTCACACCACAGCAAGCAGCAGCAACTCAAGGACTGCCTAGTCTTTAGATGACTGGGAAGCCGACAAGCTCCCCCGTTGCTCTCCACAGCACTCAGCCATACCAGTGGGAATTCAAACCCACAACAAATACTCCCCAAAGAGATACAGACACCAGGCCAAGTGGTAGATACAATACTGTCTACCACACTGGTGACCCTCAGAGTGAAACTTCATGGCATATCACTCACTCGCTTAGCTCATTCTCTGGAGGGGGAGTACCTGTAGCAACATGTCCCTGTAACCTGAAGCTCAACATATCTCCCAGGTTGGGTCACATCAGGCCCACAGCCTTGTCCTCATTCATCGGACAATGGGCTCCTCTCGTTCCTTGCACATTTACACAGTTCTAGTGTACTTAAGCTGTAGAATCAGCATTCCCTGATCCTCTAGCTGCACCACAGCAAGCAGCAGCAACTCAAGGACTGCCCAGTCCTCAGCCAACTGGGGAGGCTGCCGGCTCCTCTACTGATCTCCACTTCACCTACAACACCCAGCCATAGCAGTGGGAACTCACATCCAAACTAAACATTCCCAAAAGAGATACGGATAATAGTCCAAGTGGTAGATACAATAACATCTACTACAGCAGCAAGATAGAGCATTTTAGCTACTTCATTTTTTTCACTAAGGTAAAATGGCCTTAAGTGAGTTTTCTAATTCACACTTTATTTTCTGCCATCAAACTAGCTCAAGGTAGTCTTAAAAATTTATGCAAGTAGATTATTATACAGAAAGGTAAGGAGTCTGCTTGGGACAGTAGCATAACCCATTGCTGCCAGGTACATTTACTGTTGACTGCAATTTTGTTTGCGAATTTAGTTTGCACACAGATGGCTGCACAAGTGTTCAGCCGCCAAGGAGCCAATAAGTAGGCCAACATGAGCTCACCTGGTTCTCCCTTTCCTGAGTTTTTGGATCTTTGTTTTATAATCCTATTCATTTGGATGTTGTTATTATTATAATCATTATTACTGATATTAATAATATCATTATATCATTAACATTATCAATAGCAACAGAAAAAAAAATCTTTCCAAATTTCAAGGAACAGAAAAAACACCTAAGACAGGTAGGACTAGTAATTGACTCCTTGGTGCTTGAGTACTTGTGGAGCCATCTATGTGCAAGACAATTAATAAACAACAACAGCACCACTGGACTTTTACCTATGAAGATGGAACTGGTTTCATTTTCTTGAGAAAACCATCAATCCCACTTTTCAAAAAAAGAATATATTCTTTTCATATCAGATCTCCTCCAACTTCTGCAAATTCAGAAGGGATATCTCTCTAGATTTTTTTTCTCATAATGAGAAAAGAAGGGAAAAAAAAAAAAAACATACATGTGACAGGTAATCATTAGATAATTTATTTATGAAAAGAGCCCACTCCTATCTTCAGCAGTCAATCATTATATACTTAGCTACATTCCAAATGGAAAAAAAACTGTTCTCATCATATTCATCATAAATATTGAAAATAAAGTGAAAATAAATGTTTCTCTTATAAATCAGTACAATGCACAAAATCATGTTGTACTTCTACATGCCACATGACACTAAGCACTTCTTTTCTTTTCTTTTTCTTGTGTATATGCTGTTATTTAAGCCCATTTGAAGTAGCAGGCCTGTATAGGATATTTTAGGCAGTCCTATGTATGAATGGTGATAGTTTAATACATACCATGAGATTACATTTTAAAAAATAAAGAGATGTTTACCTATTATATGTCAAAAGTATCAAAATATGAATGTATGTTTTGTAGCTATTTTCTCCTTTTACAATAAGTTTGCGCACATGTTTGATCATTTGGAAAAACAAAAATTCACAACTTAGGGGAGAACTACATTTGACTATGCCGCCAAAGATGGGGGGGATTAGCATTCTCTGAAGAGTTGATGAAGGTTGAATTGTACAATTTATATACAATTATCTTCTAATTCTGAATTTGTTTTCTTGAAAATCTACAAACACTTTTAAAACATTTTTTATTCATCCTTTCCCTAAGTAACATTTGCTTTCAAAATCAGAAAAATTGGAAATGAATTTCCAGGAAAATATTAAATCCAATGCATATCTAGTCAGTATATGGCCAATTTTTTAAAGGATTATATACATTTTCAATATTCTGGGGGAGTCGCTTTCGTGGGGCAAACCAGCCTCAATTACACAGGAGGCAAAAAATAGGGGTAGAGGGTGGACAACTTTTCTGAAGACTGATATTTTAGAAATGCATATATTTCCAAATTGCCAAAATTGTATTTCCAGCAAAATTCTGCCAAGAAAGATACATTTAGTGCAAAATAGCAAGCTACACCACTTTAAAGGGTTTCCACACAGTCTGAACAAAAGAAAATGGAAGAAGTAAACATCAAGTCTTTTTTAGATAAACACTTAAGCTGAGGCTAACCTGTATCTTTGCACCACTTTCTTGGGAATAAAGCACGTATCCATAAAAGTTTCAGGGATTATACCTGCTAAGCCAGCCCTGACCAAAGAGGACAGAGGGAAGTTAAATATTTTATCCCATTTACATCAGATAACGTCTCATTAGACCAGACCAAATGCTGGATGTCATGTATCAGCGCCACACAAAGTCGAGCCTGCTCTAGGTAGTGTGAACTAGTATGACCCTGTGGTCAATGAGGAGATTAAGTTCTTCAAACATTAACTTATAATCTCATTTTAGCTACCGTTCTTGCCTCAGCAAATAGCATACAGAGTGTGGTAAATTTTTCACTCATGCAGCTGAGTGCCCATCATGAATGGGTTAATGAAAGAGAAGCACAAGATTAAAAAAGCAAAGCTATGTAGGACCACGTCTCAGATTACAAGTTCCTATCATCTAGTATTAAGTCATTGATGATCATGAAGCCAACTCTTTTTTTGCTATTTAATAACAGTCATCAATAACCTTGCTAGCAGAAGAAAAAGACAATACCATTATCTTTTACTACGGCTTTTCCACAAATCATTTAATTATAAAATCGGCATCAAATTTACTCTTATGATCCGAATGACATGATCATCATGTCATGAAAAAAGTTGGACTGAAGGGAGGGTGACATGAACATTGATTTCATGGAAAATTTGTCAGAGGGCCGGGGTAGTGGGAACTTGCCATCATGAGAATTTCAGCTGAAGGCCGGAGTGATGAGAATGACTCGTCACAAGTGCACAAAGCACTTGGAGGGTGATTACCCTGTGCAAGCATATAGTGAGGAGCTTTTGCATTACTTCCATCGATAAATGAGTAGAATGTATCGAACCATGACTGGAAAAGAGCGCCGGCTCCAGCGAGAATGCTATTTCCATGCTCAGGGTCCTATTCCTGCCTGCCATGACTGGTGACAGGCTGTATTACAGAAAACTGAATGTTATGAAAAAAATGACACAAACAAGAAAATATTACTTATTATTATTATTGCACAGAGATATGGACTACCTAGAGAAATTATGTGGAGTCTGTGCAAGGAAAACAATCTACTGTTATTTGGATAAAGCAATTCGAATGAAAATATAGACAAATGCCAATACAAAAAAGGTGAAGCTACATACTTTAGATTCTTTTAAAGTAAACATTGGTTTCATGCATTAGTGATGCTGCAGTGAACCTGGAAGCAATTTAGTTCACACCAGCTTATCTAGCCTGGGCAAATGCCAATATACTCATATAACAATCTTATCTATTGGGGTAAGTCTCTTTATGGGATATACAGATATAGCACACATACACAAAATACATTAACAACGTTGCTACCAAGTAGGAGACTCTCGAGAATAGTTAGATATATTTTCAGACTCAATATATTTTCAGACTCAGGGCCATCATCTCTAGAGGAAATGGTTAATGGGAAAAATTATCTCATTCTATCGCAAGCACTATCTCTATCTCCATCTCTTATTAACTACTCAGGTGGTGACAACTTATTTCTGAAAAGAACTAATTAATCACACAAAAATATTATCAACATCCACAGAAAGTAACACAAAGTAACTCCACTTTAGTGAACACTTATTGTTAATCTGTAGCAAGGCCAATAAACTGATCAAAAAACAAAATGGGACATTTGCTGTCTTATATTTACCTATAGAGGTGAGTCTTCAGTTTGTTGATAGCAGCTCTTAGTTATGTAGCCTGTAAATATTAAAGAAAATTACTTCATCACAGCAATGAAATCATAAATAAAATTCACAATAACCATCTGTGTGTGCGTGTGCGTGTGCGTGTGCGTGTGCGTGTGTGTGTGTGTGTGTGTGCGTGTGCGTGCGTGTGTGTGTGTGGGCACATGAGTGCATGGGCATGTGTTTGTGTTTGTGTGTGTGGGCGTGTGTGTGTGGGCGTGTGTGTGTGTGTGTGTGGGCGTGTGTGTGTGTGTGGGCGTGTGTGTGTGTGTGGGCGTGTGTGTGTGTGTGGGCGTGTGTGTGTGTGTGGGCGTGTGTGTGTGTGTGGGCGTGTGTGTGTGTGTGGGCGTGTGTGTGTGTGTGGGCGTGTGTGTGTGTGTGGGCGTGTGTGTGTGTGTGGGCGTGTGTGTGTGTGTGGGCGTGTGTGTGTGTGTGGGCGTGTGTGTGTGGGCGTGTGTGTGTGGGCGTGTGTGTGTGGGCGTGTGTGTGTGGGCGTGTGTGTGTGTGTGGGCGTGTGTGTGTGGGCGTGTGTGTGTGTGGGCGTGTGTGTGTGTGGGCGTGTGTGTGTGGGCGTGTGTGTGTGTGGGCGTGTGTGTGTGTGTGTGTGTGTGTGTGTGTGTGTGTGTGTGTGTGTGTGTGGGCGTGTGTGTGTGTGGGCGTGTGTGTGTGTGGACGTGTGTGTGTGTGGGCGTGTGTGTGTGTGGGCGTGTGTGTGTGTGGGCGTGTGTGTGTGGGCGTGTGTGTGTGTGGGAGTGTGTGTGTGTGGGCGTGTGTGTGTGTGGGCGTGTGTGTGTGGGCGTGTGTGTGTGGGCGTGTGTGTGGGCGTGCGTGTGTGTGGGCGTGCGTGTGTGTGGGCGTGTGTGTGTGTGGGCGTGTGTGTGTGGGCGTGTGTGTGGGCGTGTGTGTGTGGGCGTGTGTGTGGGCGTGTGTGTGTGGGCGTGTGTGTGTGTGGGCGTGTGTGTGGGCGTGCGTGTGTGTGGGCGTGTGTGTGTGGGCGTGTGTGTGTGTGGGCGTGTGTGTGTGTGTGTGGGCGTGTGTGTGTGTGGGCGTGTGTGTGGGTGGGTGTGTGTGTGTGGCGTGTGTGTGTGTGTGGGCGTGTGTGTGGTGGTGTGTTGGGCGTTGTGTGTGGGGGTGGGCGTTGTGTTGGTGGGTGTGTGTGGGCGTGTGTGTGTGGTGGTGTGTGTGTGTGGGCGTGTTTTGTGGTGTGGTGGTGTGTGTGGGCGTGTTGTGTTGGGCGTGTGTGTGTGGGCGTGTGTGTGTGTGGGCGTGTGTGTGTGTGTGTGTGTGTGTGTGTGGGCGTGTGTGTGTGGGCGTGTGTGTGTGGGCGTGTGTGTGTGTGTGGGCGTGTGTGTGTGCGGGCGTGTGTGTGTGTGTGGGCGTGTGTGTGTGTGGGCGTTGTGTGTGTGTGTGGGCGTGTGTGTGTGTGTGTGGGTGTGTCGTGTGTGTGGCGTGTGTGTGGGCGTGTGTGTGTGGGCGTGTGTGTGGTGTGTGTGTGGCGTGTGTGTGTGGGCGTGTGTGTGTGGGCGTGTGTGTGTGGGCGTGTGTGTGTGGGCGTGTGTGTGTGGGCGTGTGTATGTGGGCGCGTGTGTGTGCGTGTGAGTGTGTCTGTAAGTATGTGTCTGTCTGTGTGTATGTATCTGTCTGTGTATGTGTCTTTCTGTATTTATGTGTCTGTATTTATGTGTCTGTATGTATGTGTCTGTATTTGTGTGTCTGTATTTGTGTGTCTGTCTGTATTTGTGTGTCTGCATTTATGTGTCTGTCTGTATTTATGTGTCTGTCTGTATTTATGTGTATGTCTGCATTTATGTGTCTGTCTGTATTTATGTGTCTGTCTGTATTTATTGGTCTGTCTGTATTTATGTCTGTCTGTATTTATGTGTCTGTCTGTATTTGTGTCTGTCTGTATTTATGTGTCTGTCTGCATATATGTGTCTGTCTTGATTTATGTGTCTGTCTCTATTTATGTGTCTGTCTCTATTTATGTGTTTGTATTTGTGTCTGTCTGTATTTATGTGTCTGTCTGTGTGTATGTATCAATCTGTGTATGTGTCCTTCTGTATTTATGTATCTGTCTGTATTTACGTGTCTGTCTGTATTTGTGTCTGTCTGTATTTGTGTGTCTGTCTGTATTTGTGTGTCTGTCTGTATTTGTGTGTCTGTCTGTATCTGTGTCTGTCTGTATTTGTGTGTATGTCTGTATTTGTGTGTCTGTCTGTATTTGTGTGTCTGTCTGTATTTGTGTCTGTCTGTATTTATGTATCTGTGTATTTATGTCTGTCTGTATTTATGTGTCTGTCTGTATTTATGTGTCTGTCTGTATATATGTCTGTCTGTATTTATGTGTCTGTATGTGTCTGTCTGCATTTATGTGTCTGTATTTATGTGTCTGTCTATCTATCTGTGTATGTGTCTTTCTGTATTTATGTGTCTGTCTGTATTTGTGTGTCTGTCTGTATTTGTGTGTCTGTCTGTATTTCGGTCTGTCTGTATTTGTGTGTATGTCTGTATTTATGTGTCTGTCTGTATTTATGTGTCAGTCTGTATTTATGTGTCTGTCTGTATTTATGTGTCTGTCTGTATTTATGTGTCTGTCTGTATTTATGTGTCTGTCTGTATTTATGTGTCTGTCTGTATTTATGTGTCTGTCTGTATTTATATGTCTATCTGTATTTATGTGTCAGTCTGTATTTATGTGTCTGTCTGTATTTGTGTGTCTGTCTGTATTTGTGTGTCTGTCTGTATTTGTGTGTCTGTCTGTATTTGTGTCTGTCTGTATTTGTGTGTGTCTGTATTTGTGTGTCTGTCTGTATTTGTGTGTCTGTCTGTATTTGTGTCTGTCTGTATTTGTGTCTGTCTGTATATGTGTCTGTCTGTATCTGTGTCTGTATTTATGTGTCTGTCTGTATCTGTGTCTGTCTGTATTTATGTGTCTGTCTGTATTTATGTGTCTGTCTGTATTTATGTGTCTCTGTATTTATGTGTCTGTCTGTATTTGTGTCTGTATTCATGTGTCTGTCTGTATTTATGTGTCTGTATTTATGTGTCTGTCTGTATTTGT
>NC_061820.1:16878499-16903499 GCF_019202785.1 Penaeus chinensis
CCTCCTTCCTTTCCCCATACGCACCATGTGCGCAACCCCCTCTTCTTTCCCCATTATCCTCACCGCTCCCACCTGGATGCTCACGAGAAGGACACACAGACAGAGGGGACTCTGTCTGTGTGTCCTTCTCCGGGTCCTCTTCTCCTGACGTTCTTCCTGATAATCCACCTCCTTCCCCTGTTTCCTTGTCTCATTCCCCACTTTACCCTTTTCAATACCACACTATCCTATGGCACTCCAATGGCATCTACATCTAACACAGTTTGTTCTAGTCATTAATTTATTTTACTCATTTCGCCACAATACCATAGTGTTATGTGACTTTTGATATCTAACACATTCATTTGTTTTAACCATTAATCCTAGAATGGTACCTTAAAAATCGCTGTGAACGGTATCTTGGGTGCGTTATACCCAGGTCACTTTTTTGGTTATAGAAACTTTATTTGATGACCAGTTCCCTTTGTTTCTTTGTTTCTTTGTTTAATTTCCGTCCCAAGGAAATTATGAAAACAGTGATACAAAAACAGCCTTATTAGCAAAAATACATATACAAAAAAAAAAAAAAAAATACTCTTAACAAAATGAAATTACTGGCATATACTTTCAGCCTAGCACATTCAATAGGACAGGGACGACCTGATCCCTCTTTGTACACTCGTAAAGTAAAAGGATGGAAGGGAGGGAAGAGGAGAAGGAGGAGGGTGGGAGGGAGGGAAGGGGAGAAGGAGGAGGGTGGGAGGGAGGGAAGGGGAGAAGGAGGAGGGTGGGAGGGAGGGAAGGGGAGAAGGAGGAGAGTGGGAGGGAGGGAAGGGGAGAAGGAGGAGGGTGGGAGGGAAGGGAAGGGGAGAAGGAGGAGGGTGGGAGGGAGGGAAGGGGAGAAGGAGGAGGGTGGGAGGGAGGGAAGGGGAGAAGGAGGAGGGTGGGAGGGAAGGGAAGGGGAGAAGGAGGAGGGTGGGAGGGAGGGAAGGGGAGAAGGAGGAGGGTGGGAGGGAGGGAAGGGGAGAAGGAGGAGGGTGGGAGGGAGGGAAGGGGAGAAGGAGGAGGGTGGGAGGGAGGGAAGGGGAGAAGGAGGAGGGTGGGAGGGAGGGAAGGGGAGAAGGAGGAGGGTGGGAGGGAGGGAAGGGGAGAAGGAGGAGGGTGGGAGGGAGGGAAGGGGAGAAGGAGGAGGGTGGGAGGGAGGGAAGGGGAGAAGGAGGAGGGTGGGAGGGAGGGAAGGGGAGAAGGAGGAGGGTGGGAGGGAGGGAAGGGGAGAAGGAGGAGGGTGGGAGGGAGGGAAGGGGAGAAGGAGGAGGGTGGGAGGGAGGGAAGGGGAGAAGGAGGAGGGTGGGAGGGAGGGAAGGGGAGAAGGAGGAGGGTGGGAGGGAGGGAAGGGGAGAAGGAGGAGGGTGGGAGGGAGGGAAGGGGAGAAGGAGGAGGGTGGGAGGGAGGGAAGGGGAGAAGGAGGAGGGTGGGAGGGAGGGAAGGGGAGAAGGAGGAGGGTGGGAGGGAGGGAAGGGGAGAAGGAGGAGGGTGGGAGGGAGGGAAGGGGAGAAGGAGGAGAGTGGGAGGGAGGGAAGGGGAGAAGGAGGAGGGTGGGAGGGAGGGAAGGGGAGAAGGAGGAGGGTGGGAGGGAGGGAAGGGGAGAAGGAGGAGGGTGGGAGGGAGGGAAGGGGAGAAGGAGGAGGGTGGGAGGGAGGGAAGGGGAGAAGGAGGAGGGTGGGAGGGAGGGAAGGGGAGAAGGAGGAGGGTGGGAGGGAGGGAAGGGGAGAAGGAGGAGGGTGGGAGGGAGGGAAGGGGAGAAGGAGGAGGGTGGGAGGGAGGGAAGGGGAGAAGGAGGAGGGTGGGAGGGAGGGAAGGGGAGAAGGAGGAGGGTGGGAGGGAGGGAAGGGGAGAAGGAGGAGGGTGGGAGGGAGGGAAGGGGAGAAGGAGGAGGGTGGGAGGGAGGGAAGGGGAGAAGGAGGAGGGTGGGAGGGAGGGAAGGGGAGAAGGAGGAGGGTGGGAGGGAGGGAAGGGGAGAAGGAGGAGGGTGGGAGGGAGGGAAGGGGAGAAGGAGGAGGGTGGGAGGGAGGGAAGGGGAGAAGGAGGAGGGTGGGAGGGAGGGAAGGGGAGAAGGAGGAGGGTGGGAGGGAGGGAAGGGGAGAAGGAGGAGGGTGGGAGGGAGGGAAGGGGAGAAGGAGGAGGGTGGGAGGGAGGGAAGGGGAGAAGGAGGAGGGTGGGAGGAGGGAAGGGGAGAAGGAGGAGGGTGGGAGGAGGGAAGGGGAGAAGGAGGAGGGTGGGAGGAGGGAAGGGGAGAAGGAGGAGGGTGGGAGGAGGGAAGGGGAGAAGGAGGAGGGTGGGAGGAGGGAAGGGGAGAAGGAGGAGGGTGGGAGGGAGGGAAGGGGAGAAGGAGGAGGGTGGGAGGAGGGAAGAGGAGAAGGAGGAGGGTGGGAGGAAGGGAAGGGGAGAAGAAGGAGGGTGGGAGGAGGGAAGGGAGAAGGAGGAGGGTGGGAGGAAGGGAAGGGGAGAAGGAGGAGGGTGGGAGGGAGGGAAGGGGAGAAGGAGGAGGGTGGGAGGGAGGGAAGGGGAGAAGGAGGAGGGTGGGAGAGAGGGAAGGGAGAAGGAGGAGGGTGAAGGAAGGGGAGAAGGAGGAGGGTGGGAGGGAGGGAAGGGGAGAAGGAGGAGGGTGGGAGGGAGGGAAGGGGAGAAGGAGGAGGGTGGGAGGGAGGGAAGGGGAGAAGGAGGAGGGTGGGAGGGAGGGAAGGGGAGAAGGAGGAGGGTGGGAGGGAGGGAAGGGGAGAAGGAGGAGAGTGGGAGGGAGGGAAGGGGAGAAGGAGGAGGGTGGGAGGGAGGGAAGGGGAGAAGGAGGAGGGTGGGAGGGAGGGAAGGGGAGAAGGAGGAGGGTGGAAGGGAAGGGAAGGGGAGAAGGAGGAGGGTGGAAGGGAAGGGAAGGGGGAGAAGGAGGAGGGTGGAAGGGAAGGGAAGGGGAGAAGGAGGAGGGTGGAAGGGAAGGGAAGGGGGAGAAGGAGGAGGGTGGAAGGAGGGAAGGGGAGAAGGAGGGTGGAAGGGAGGGAAGGGGAGAAGGAGGAGGGTGGGAGGGAGGGAAGGGGAGAAGGAGGAGGGTGGGAGGGAGGGAAGGGGAGAAGGAGGAGGGTGGGAGGGAGGGAAGGGGAGAAGGAGGAGGGTGGGAGGGAGGGAAGGGGAGAAGGAGGAGGGTGGGAGGGAGGGAAGGGGAGAAGGAGGAGGGTGGGAGGGAGGGAAGGGGAGAAGGAGGAGGGTGGGAGGGAGGGAAGGGGAGAAGGAGGAGGGTGGGAGAGAGGGAAGAGGAGAAGGAGGAGGGTGGGAGGGAGGGAAGGGGAGAAGGAGGAGGGTGGGAGGGAGGGAAGGGGAGAAGGAGGAGGGTGGGAGGGAGGGAAGGGGAGAAGGAGGAGGGTGGGAGGGAGGGAAGGGGAGAAGGAGGAGAGTGGGAGGGAGGGAAGGGGAGAAGGAGGAGGGTGGGAGGGAGGGAAGGGGAGAAGGAGGAGAGTGGGAGGGAGGGAAGGGGAGAAGGAGGAGGGTGGGAGGGAGGGAAGGGGAGAAGGAGGGTGGGAGGGAGGGAAGGGGAGAAGGAGGAGGGTGGGAGGGAGGGAAGGGGAGAAGGAGGAGGGTGGGAGGGAGGGAAGGGGAGAAGGAGGAGGGTGGGAGGGAGGGAAGGGGAGAAGGAGGAGGGTGGGAGGGAGGGAAGGGGAGAAGGAGGAGGGTGGGAGGGAGGGAAGGGGAGAAGGAGGAGGGTGGGAGGGAGGGAAGGGGAGAAGGAGGAGGGTGGGAGGGAGGGAAGGGGAGAAGGAGGAGGGTGGGAGGGAGGGAAGGGGAGAAGGAGGAGAGTGGGAGGGAGGGAAGGGGAAAAGGAGGAGAGTGGGAGGGAGGGAAGGGGAGAAGGAGGAGGGTGGGAGGGAGGGAAAGAAGGTTTAGCAATCGGTACTGTTTAATAATCTCTCGCAAAGATTAGGGGAAGAGCTCGCTGCCACCACCCATTTAATCACCGTTTGGGAACGGGTTGTGTCAATGTAGTGAGATGATGACTGTGTAAGGGAAGAGTGTGAGGAACGGAGAGATAGTGAGTGTGTGAGAGAGAGAGAAACAATGTAATTTCAGTGTGCGAGGGTCCGGTAAACGTGTCTTAACCGAGAGGAGACGTGTGCGGGAGATAACTTCCCAGACGCAGTGTGGTTCCGCGGTGTGCTGCACTGTTTCCTGTTCTCATAACTTATTTTACATTTCATTCCGCCTTACAGCCCCTTGGGTCTCATTTTTTCTATTCACAATACTGCGTAAAAACAGTTATCGTATTTTTCATTTATTACACGACAGGTAAAATTGTAAAACGAAACATTTAGAACATGAACATAAAACACTAAATTGAAAACGAAAATAAAACATTAAAATGAAAACGAAAATAAAACACTAAAATGAAAACGAAAATAAAACACTAAAATGAAAACGAACAAAACAATAAAATCACAAAACAACAACATACATATATAAAACACTAAAAATAAAACACATGAACGCAAGTGAAGATGAGAGAGGCACCGGTCTGTTGATCACTAATTAAATTGACAAGCATCTCCTGCAGCCTGATTCAGCCTGTTCTCGCGACCACTTAGCTGCCTCCGGGAAGGCCCATTCCGGGATTCCACTACGAGCGACTTCCTTTACCGGGACCCAAAGACCACTCGCTGCCAAGCCTCTCGTGGCTAACCTTGAATTCTCGTGGCGCGAAAAAACGTAATCAAGGGTGTGAATCTCTTAACTCATCAAACTTTAAAAAATACATTTAAAGAATTAAAGATAGCGCAATGAATGTGTAAAAGAAATAAGAAAAACTAAAATAAATACTGAAGTAAAAATATAAAATACGATTCCTTCTCAGCTAATTCATAATACATTATTATTGGAGATCGTGTGCTCTTGTGCAAAGGATATAAATAAACATTTAATAATTATAAAACAGAAACAAATAAAATAAAACAGTAAACAGGAGGGAGGTGTAGCCACGTTTTCTTTCCTGGGCGCGTTTTCTATACAGGTGCGGAGCCTCGGGGCGAATACAGAGCTTCCTCACCCCCGGGAGATAAATTGTCTCCTTGCACTGTCTGGCGAGATCTTTTTCAAACTTTTTGGTGTGCTTGGCAAAGGAAGGAAGGAAAGATGAGTAGGAGGGAGTAGAGAGAATGCTAAGAGGAGGAATCGAGTGAATGAGCAAGGTATGGGAGGAGGATGCTGGTGCAGAGGGAGGGAGGGAGGGATGGGGGAGGAAGAGGTTGGATAACATAACGAGACTGAGGAGATAGAGATAGAGGAGGAGGAAGGGGAGGCATGGGTGAGTGAGTAAGGTATGGGAGGTGGACACTGGTACAGGCGAAGGAGGAAGAGAGCGAGGGAGGAAGAGAGCGAGGGAAGAAGGGAAAAAGAAAGCTATAATTTACAGTATATACAGAAGGACTATCCTTCACTGCTGTTTCTTGATGTTGCTCAACCAGTTGATCTCTGTCCACATCACTTTCACCACCTAACATATCTACGATGTTTTCCAGCTTGCTGTTGCTATTTACTGGTGATGGCACCGGCGAGCAAACCCGAGTTCACCAGTCGGTTTCAGCAACGTGCTGCTTCTCACCCCCAAGCCTTGGCATTGGGGAGACTGATGTCCACATCTCCCTGACATCGACGATGTCATTCCCAATGTCAGAATCATTGTGATCCTCCAAGAACTGCTGAATCCCAGTATATGACAGCAACCATGTTACCATGACTCTGTAGAAAATTTCAAATTCACATTCACGCATTTCACCACTTTTTCTTGTGTCATCTATGAGAATAATCACTTGCCTATAATTTAACATCAATATTATTACATAAAACGGTAAAATAACTCCAAAGATGCTTAAATAAAGCAAAAAACGAATGGGTTCAACTAGAAACGATGTACCTTAAATGGTACCTTAAGGGTATCTTATACCCGCCAGTGACGGTATTTCCTATTTCTAGCAGAGCGACGAGCTGCGTTGCATACGTCTCGGCTGCTAAACAAAAACATGTTAAATATGCCCGGGTGTACCATTCTAGGGTTCCATTAACCCTTGCTGACTGAGCACACATGTGAGCAAGCTTTAAAGCGAATGAAGTACGTTCATACCATTACATTATAATATTACAGAGTAAGGTAGACCCTAATATCAGTGTACTTCTTAGTTCAGCAGTTGAGAATAACAGAAGCATAGTCGTTCATCTGCTTCTCTACCACCCAGTGTACTACCAGTCAGAACACCATCACATTCCGTATTTGAGATATAACTCAGGATGGCATTCTGAGATATGATGTTATCTTGTTTTTTATTTATGTGAGCCTCTTTTGTGTGTGAAAAGGAGGCCATAATTTCCTGATACAGCCTCTTACTCTGACATTCCCCTCTTGAGGGGGGTTGAAATAATATGAGATCGTAGTTACTGGTATTCCAAAAGCTTCATCCACAGCTTATTATATCCTTATATGCTGACATTGCTTTAAGATCAGCATGGTCACACTGAGAGATTCTGACATGGGGTAGTATCCATGCAAGCGATATTCGTCTCTTCTGAATTCCCAAGCACTTTACCCAATGTCAATGGGGTTATTTACTGTGCCCTTTAGATTTTGGTGAGTTTTGTTACATACAGATGGCTCCTAGTGTGCTCAGCAGCAAGGAGTCTACCAGTTGGCCCTACTGACCGATCCTGATTTCCCCATTCCTTGAATTGGCGGGAAAATGCGCTTTTCTTTCCAATACTATTAATATTAACATTCTTATCATTCTTATTGATATTACGATTATCAAATTGTTATTAAAAGATTGATAACATCAAAGACAAAAAAAAATAATAGAAGTGAAGTTTTCAAAACATGAAGGAAAAGGGTGAACAAATGAGATAGATAACACTTATACTTGACTCCTTGACTGAGCACTTGTAGAGCCATCTATATGTAAAGACAATAGCTAAACTTCTTATTACAATGGGCATGACACTGTAGTCTTGCCACCCGTGCACATTGGGTTAACAGAAGTCAAGAAAATGGGTCGGTATTTTTGCTGTGAAGATATACCGAAAAAAATACTTTTCACAATGAGGGTGTACTGTTAGGTACCATTTAAAGCTGAATGAATAATCATTTGTATACCTTACTTACTGTTGTTATAGTTACCAGAACTAAAACAAAAAATATACTCTTATTATTTATGATGGTGAAATATTCCATACTCGGATTTAGAATGTTCAACATTTTAAATGGGAGTGGTGCTACCAGGACCAGATTATGACCTTTTGGGGCTCCTAGGCAAATTAAATTATGGGGCCCCTCAGACAGAACTGAATAATTGAACTCGTGATATATTATTAGCTAATGTTACTAGTTATTATTAAACCATGGGACTGAAGCCTTTTTCACAGGTAGGGCCCCTTGTCTTAAATAAAGTGCTTCAAACACGGGTACCCTATATCATATAAAACGCCTCAAACAGGGGTCCTCTGTCTTAAATAAGAGGCCACACTCTTTTGAAATTAGGTTTTCTGATTCCTGGGCTTCTTTTTGTAAGACTGAAGTTTTACTTTCAGTTTGAAGAATTAATCAGCAGTGCAAAATATTAATATTATACACACACGCAGACACACACACACACATATATACATATATTTTAGTAGGAACCCTTCAGCTAGTGGGTGGGGTGTGGTAGTCTGATGGGCCCTAGCTTATGGGATAATTCAGCCCTGAGTGCTACCTATCTCTTTAAGTACCTTGGGTTTAGGTATAGGAATTAGTACTCTAGTAAAGGAGCCTGAGGAAATTGAGATACGGATTGATTGATTCTTTAAAATGATCTGCCGCGTCAACAGCTGAGGTTATTAGCGGCGAATACCTTGTTAGATTGAAATGTTAAGATATTTAAAACGTTAAAAATCTTTCAATGAATGTTTTATAAATAACAATAAATATTATATTTAAAAGCGAAGCATAATTATTATTCTTTAAATGTATTGAATCATTGCATAAATAATATGCATAATTAGATTTTATTGAAAATATTAGTCTCCCTAAGGAAACGAATAAGACCTTCTATGTCACAATCCTCCCTAATACATTTTTCAGTGTATATGGTGGGGGTGAGGAAATTTATGTCTTTGGTCTGAGAATGTTGCAAATTTTTCCACTATATGTGCAACACCGTTAATGGCTCTTGGCATCCCTCACAGCGTGCTTCACTTTTAGCCATCATCAGCCCATGAGTCAATCTTGTGTGCCCGATTCTCAGCCTTGTTAATACAACTTCTACTTGTCGGTTGGCATGGATGCTGGTCACCCAACTAACAAGGTCATCTCTAATCTCTCACAGTTTGTTCCTAGAGTTATGCCTCCATTGTTCCCTCCATTTATCGCGAAGACAACTCCATTCAGTGTGTGGTAGAGGAAAACAAGCATCACAGGGCTGAGCGGCAGCTCCTTGGCCTTCTGATCAGCTCGCTCATTCCCACTGACACCAACATGTGTTGGCACCCAACAGTCATCATTTTACATGCTGACATCAGTGCAAGCCAATCTTGAACCTCCCTCACCACTGGATGTGATGAGTTTAAGTTCTTGATTACTTGCAAGGCACTATGAGAGTCACAATATATTACAATAGAATAGTCCGTAGTCATCTTGACTGCTGCAAGGGGGGCATGTAACTCTGCAGTGAAGATTGAGGATGCTAAAGACTACCAAATGCAGTCTTCCTTCTGCTCACTGCTGCAAACCCCACACCTTTTTCAGATTTCGAACCATCTGTATGTATAGCATCTGATCCTTGGTGTTGTTGAAGAAATCTCTCTCTGCTTCGGATCTCTCCCCTTCCTCAATTCCGACCAAATCCAGCTCGACTTGATTGGTCCAAGGGGGGAATTGGGGAGTTCCAACAGCCAGAACCTTAGTGAGATTGAAATTATGGATGGCACTGTTCCCTCGCTATAGATCCTATTGAATATGTCCAATAGGAATTTTTGGGAGCTCTCCGGTAAGTGAGATATCATTTGGTATGAAATATCGTCACTTCCTGGGACAGTCTTACGGCAGAACTGCAAAGCAGAGACCATCGTCTTGCACAAAAATGGCAAATTGTATGGGAGTGCTCCTGAAGAACGATATTGGGTATCGTTCCTGTTCAACCCGAAGAGTGGAGAATCGGGCAGTGTAAGATACTCCAGAGGAGATCTCTGCCATGGATTTTGCTAGCTCATTTGCAACATCTGTTTTGTTTGTGAGGATTATGCCAACTATCTTCAGAGCAGGTGGTGATATGGATGTGCTCTTTCCAGCGATCTTACACACCTCGTCCCATACCCATGCTAAGGGGGCCCCAGAGTTAATAAAGGAGACATACTGCCTCCACGACGTCCTTTTTGTACTGGATCAAGGTTACATCGCTTGGGCATCGTTTCAACTGCCTTAGTGCAGCTTTTCTTCCTCTGACAGCTTGTTGGCATTCATCAGACCACCATGGTACCGGAGGTCGACGTACTGCCCGCTACTTTGGGGAATTGATGTCTCTGCTGCAAGATGAATTCGTGATTTGAAGTGATTAACAACATCTTGAACACACTGGAAATCATTCACAGATCCTTGCAATACTGCAGTTGATCTAAAAATATTCCAGTCTGCATGATCAAGTCGCCATCTCTGCACTCCATTGGCTGGAAAGTGGTTGCTTCCATGTAAGTCTTCCATGATCTGCCAAGTGAAATTCAACTGTGAATCAGGTGAATCAGTTGACAGGTCAATATTTGAGAATGTTCCAGTTTGAATTTGGAATTGTGTGCGTACGTCACTGTTCAGTAAAAAGGCATCTACTCTTGAGAACAAGGATATCAAGGCCCTTCCTCTAGGGTTGCACAAAGTGTCTCCCCAGAGGTGATGCCGACCATTGAAGTTTCCCAAGAGTAGAAATGGATGAGGCAACTGCCCAAGTAAATCTTCCAAATCATCTATGTTGAGATTATGTTGAGAGAGAGGTAGATGGTTGCAACAGTATAAGGTCGTCGTGTCAAGCCTATTTCCACAGCCTTCACCTGCAGTGTCGTCTGCAGGTGGGTGGTCTGGAAGGGAATATGGAATCCTCTCAGGGAAATTGGGCGATTTTCCCTGATCATAATCTCTTGTAGGCATACACAAACTGATTACATTAAGCTATGAGATATTGCAGTTCTTCCCATTTTGCATGAATTCCCTGACAATTCCACTGGATTAGGGTATCCAGTTCTTCAGGTTGACAAATTACTTCATAAGGTGTTTGGCAGCACCTGTGGTTAAGGCTCGCCCCACACCTTCTGTCCCTTTCCAGCATCTTGGGAATACCTTTTGATGGATGGTTTACCTATGGAGCTAGTTTCCACAGGCTTCCTTTGGACAGGCTTAGGATTTCTTTGCTTGGGCAAAGTATGGACCTGAGCCTTCGATTCAGGAGCTTTCTGTCTAGCAGCGGAGGCCCCTGTGGATGTGGTGGCTGCTGGAGCTGTCACCATTGAGGCCTCTGGAGCCTATACTGATGGCTCCAAATACCTTCCTTTGGGAGGAGGAGTTTCCTCAATAGACCCCTCCTACTCCATTTCTGGTGGAACAACTCACCAGAGGCAGTTTCACCATTTGAGGACTGAGGTTTAAAAGTGGTGGCAGTGTGTGGGGTGTTAGAAGTATTGGAGGGTTAGGGATGGCTAGAACTGAGGCAAAGAACTTACCCGGCTGTGCAAACAGCACACGGGCATGTTGCTTTGCTTCTGCAAAACTAAATTTCTCCTTGCTCCTTATTACCAATGTCTCTTTTTCAAACTTATACCTTTTGCATTGCTTAGAAGAAGCTTCATGATCATCTTTGCAACTGGCCAGTTGTCATCTCCTTGATAACCTGTTGTACCACACTTCACACAAACTCTTGGTTGTCCATTTTACTTAAAACGGCAAGTATTGGCTCCATGCCCATAACTCTGGCAGTGGAAGCACCGCATTTGGTTGGGCACATACCTTGAGGTGGTACCATGCCAACTTAACTGATTCAGGAAGGACTAACGATACAAAAGTTAGAAGAACAGCTGGTGTCGACTGTTCCAAACGATCAACTTTCTTCTTAAAACGTTTTACTGCCACTACATTAAAATTCTTTAGTTTTTCTATCAGTTTCTCCTCAGAATACCTCATCAGGTCTCGGGAAAAGATAATTCCCTTACACTGATTGAGGGTTTTGTGAGAACATGAAACTTGAGCCCCAGGAATGTCACATATTGCAGGCAGATGGTCACTCTCGTCTGTTGAGGGAACCTCAACTCTCAGGCTACCATCTCGTTGTGGGGTGATGCGAGGATCACGTTGACATACCTAAACAATCTTCCAATGTATTTAAAAAATATCAAGATCCATGATGGATACACCATCGATGGTCTTTACTACCAGGTATTTACTATATGATGCACTTTCATATTTACCAGGTAAGATTTCCTTAATGGATTGAGAAGGACTTTTCTCCTTATTACTTGGTTTGGGAGCTCGGAAACCATTACCCTTTGGAATCTGGTATGGTTTCAGAGTGAAAATTTGGATTGTCCAGAGGATTGTGTACATCATCAGGGAGAGAGCAAGTTCTTTGTAAATTTGTAGAAATACAAATCATATCCTCCCCCCCCCCCCACCATGGAGTTCAACAAGGGGGAGCTATAGTTGGGACTCAAAATCTCCCAACAGCCACAGGGGTAGTGAGGAAATATACTCATTCACTATTTCAGTGCTGATGGTAGTCGCGGGTCCTATGCGCTACTTACTGGATAGTGCCTGCTTGACCCTAGCCATATTAGACCAGCCAATTGACTTGACCGGGCTTTGATCAAGCCACCCGTCTAACCAGAATAGAGGACCAAAGAGGTGTGTTGCTAGCTGCACAGCACAGCGTGCAGCATCACTCAACCTCCAGGACTCCTGTCTCCTGGTAATATGGGACGCCACGCACGGCAAACACCCATGGGAGAGTTCTCCCTGGTTTAAAATGGAATGAACCAGGGGTGGGTGTACCATCCCCTCTTGTCTCATCCCTCACTGATAGCCCCTCCAGTTTGGGTAGCCCTCTGGTCTGGCTCACCAGATCATTGGGACCTCAAGCCCACTCACCGCGGCAAGGTAGTGTCCATTAGGGGGGTCCTTGAGAGAGGACGTCTATATAAATGCAAAACTGGTTTCCCAGTAGGTAAGAAGTTTTCCCAGTTGGTAAGATTTTTGTGTGATAAGAAAATAAGAAGTGTGAGAGTAAAGGGGAAATTATACAAGACGGTGGTGAGATGTACGGGACTGATTAAAAAGGACCAGGAGAGGAGATGTATGTTGAGGTGGATTAGTGAATTTACGAGACCCGACAGCATTACCAATAATAGAATTGGTGGAACAACTGAAGTACTGGAAATATCAAAGAAAATATAGGAGAGAAGGTTAAAATGGTACAATTATGCGTGGAGAAGAGAGAAGGGAGAAGGAAAAGCAGTCCAAGAAGTCCAAGAAGGACATGGAGAGAAAGCCTGCAAACAGATTTTAGAGGGAGAGGAATAACTGGCGAAGAGTATTCTGATAGGGAGAAGTGGAGAAGACTATCCAAAAATAGCGACCCATTAAAAAGACGGGATTAAGCTAAAGACTATTATTATTATCATTACAACCATTATAGTGAGCATCAGTATCATCATCATCGTTGTTGTTATCGTTATTAAAGTCATTATTGTTGCTATTGTAGTATCTTTATTATCGAGTCAAAATCGAATTTGTCTTGACTCGAATGGACTTGTCATAACTCAAGTAGACTTGTTTTGATTCGAGTTTACTTGTCTTGACTCGACTGGACTTGCTTTGACTCAAGTAGACCTTGCTCGACTCAAGTAGACTTGTTTTTATTGACTTGACTAGACTTGTTTTGACTCGACTGGCTTGTTATGATTCAAGTAGACTTGTCTTGACTCGACTCAAATACACTTATTTGACTCAAATAGATTTGTATTGACTCAATTGAACGTGTTTTGACTCAAATAGACTTGCCTTGAGTCGACTGGATTTGTTTTGACTCAAGTAGACTTGTTTTGACTCAAGTAGACTTGTCTTCACTCAAATAGACTTGTCTTCACTCAAGTAGACTTGTCTTCACTCAAGTAGACTTGCCTTGACTCAAAGAGACTTGTCTTCACTCAAGTAGACTTGTCTTCACTCAAGGAGACTTGCCTTGACTCAAGTAGACTTGTCTTGACTCAAGTAGACTTGTCTTGACTCAAGTAGACTTGTCTTCACTCAAGTAGACTTGCCTTGACTCAAAGAGACTTGCCTTGACTCAAGGAGACTTGCCTTACCTCTAGTAGACTTGCCTTGACTCAAGGAGACTTGTCTTGACTCAAGTAGACTTGTCTTCACTCAAGTAGACTTGCCTTGACTCAAAGAGACTTGCCTTGACTCAAGGAGACTTGCCTTGACTCAAGTAGACTTGCCTTGACTCAAAGAGACTTGTCTTGACTCAAGGAGACTTGCCTTGACTCAAGTAGACTTGTCTTGACTCAAGTAGACTTGCCTTGACTCAAGTAGACTTGTCTTCACTCATGTAGACTTGCCTTGACTCAAGTAGACTTGCCTTGACTCAAGTAAACTTGTCTTGACTCAAGTAGACTTGCCTTGACTCAAGGAGACTTGTCTTGACTCAAGTAGACTTGTCTTGACTCGAGGATACTTGCCATGACTCAAGTAGACTTGCCTTGAATAAAGGAGACTTGTGTTGACTCAAGTAGACTTGCCTTGACTCAAGTAGACTTCTCTTGACTCGAGGACACTTGCTTTGACTCAAGTAGACTTGCTTTGACTCAAGGACTCTTGTCTTGACTCAAGGAGACTTGCCTTGACTCAAGTAGACTTGCCTTGACTCAAGGAGACTTGCCTTGACTCAAGGAGACTTGTCTTGACTCAAGGAGACTTGTCTTGACTCAAGTAGACTTACCTTGACTCAAGGAGACTTGTGTTGACTCTAGTAGGCTTGTCTTGACTCGAGGAGACTTGTCTTGACTCAAGTAGACTTGCCTTTACTCAAGGAGACTCGTCTTAACTCAAGTAGACTTGTCTTGACTCGAGGATACTTGCCTTGACTCAAAGAGACTTGTCTTCACTCAAGTAGACTTGTCTTCACTCAAGGAGACTTGCCTTGACTCAAGTAGACTTGTCTTGACTCAAGTAGACTTGTCTTGACTCAAGTAGACTTGTCTTCACTCAAGTAGACTTGCCTTGACTCAAAGAGACTTGCCTTGACTCAAGGAGACTTGCCTTACCTCTAGTAGACTTGCCTTGACTCAAGGAGACTTGTCTTGACTCAAGTAGACTTGTCTTCACTCAAGTAGACTTGCCTTGACTCAAAGAGACTTGCCTTGACTCAAGGAGACTTGCCTTGACTCAAGTAGACTTGCCTTGACTCAAAGAGACTTGTCTTGACTCAAGGAGACTTGCCTTGACTCAAGTAGACTTGTCTTGACTCAAGTAGACTTGCCTTGACTCAAGTAGACTTGTCTTCACTCATGTAGACTTGCCTTGACTCAAGTAGACTTGCCTTGACTCAAGTAAACTTGTCTTGACTCAAGTAGACTTGCCTTGACTCAAGGAGACTTGTCTTGACTCAAGTAGACTTGTCTTGACTCGAGGATACTTGCCATGACTCAAGTAGACTTGCCTTGAATAAAGGAGACTTGTGTTGACTCAAGTAGACTTGCCTTGACTCAAGTAGACTTCTCTTGACTCGAGGACACTTGCTTTGACTCAAGTAGACTTGCTTTGACTCAAGGACTCTTGTCTTGACTCAAGGAGACTTGCCTTGACTCAAGTAGACTTGCCTTGACTCAAGGAGACTTGCCTTGACTCAAGGAGACTTGTCTTGACTCAAGGAGACTTGTCGTGACTCAAGTAGACTTACCTTGACTCAAGGAGACTTGTGTTGACTCTAGTAGGCTTGTCTTGACTCGAGGAGACTTGTCTTGACTCAAGTAGACTTGCCTTTACTCAAGGAGACTCGTCTTAACTCAAGTAGACTTGTCTTGACTCGAGGATACTTGCCTTGACTCAAGGAGACTTGTCTTGACTCAAGTAGACTTGTCTTGACTCAAGTAGACTTGTCATGACTCGAGGATACCTGTCTTGACTCAAGGAGACTTGCTTTGACTCAAGGAGACTTGTGTTAACTCAAGTAGACTTGCCTTGACTCAAGGAGACTTGTCTTGACTCAAGTAGACTTGCCTTGACTCAAGGAGACTTGCCTTGACTCAAGTTGACTTGCCTTGACTCAAGGACTGTTGTCTTGACTCAAGGAGACTTTTCTTGACTCAAGGAGACTTGCCTTGACTCAAGGAGACTTGCCTTGACTCAAGGCGACTTGCGTTGACTCAAGTAGACTTCCCTTGACTCAAGGCGACTTGCCTTGACTCAAGGCAACTTGCCTTGACTCAAGGCGACTTGCCTTGACTCGAGGAGACTTGCCCTGACTCAATGAGACTTGTCTTGACTCAAGGAGACTTGTCTTGACTCAAAGAGACTTGCCTTGACTCGACTGGACTTGTTTTGACTTAAGTAGACTTGCCTTGACTCAAGGAGACTTCTCTTAACTCAAGTAGACTTTTCTTGACTCGAGGACACTTGCCTTGACTCAAGGAGACTTGTCTTGATTCAAGTAGACTTGTCTTGACTCGAGGACACTTGCTTTGACTCAAGGAGACTTGCCTTGACTCAAGGAGACTTGTCTTGACTCAAGGAGACTTGTCTTGACTCAAGTAGACTTGTCTTGACTCGAGGACACTTGCCTTGACTCAAGTAGACTTGCCTTGACTCAGGGAGACTTGTCTTGACTCAAGTAGACTTGCCTTGACTCAAGTAGACTTGCCTTGACTCAAGTAGACTTGTCTTGACTCAAGGTCACTTGTCTTGACTCAAGGAGACTTGCCTTACTCAAGGAGACTTGTCTTGACTCAAGGACACTTGCCTTGACTCAAGTAGACTTGCCTTGACTCAAGTAGACTTACCTTGACTCAAGTAGACTTGCCTTGACTCAAGGAGACTTGCCTTGACTGAAGTAGGCTTGCCTTGACTTAAGTAGACTTGCCTTGACTCAAGGAGACTTGTCTTGACTCAAGTAGACTTGTCTTGACTCAAGTAGACTTGCCTTGACTTAAGGAGACTTGTCTTGACTCAAGGAGATTTGCCTTGACTCAAGGAGACTTGCCTTAACTCAAGTAGACTTGCCTTGACTCAAGTAGACTTGCCTTGACTCAAGTAGACTTGTTTTGACTCAAGGAGACTTGTCTTGACTCAAGGCGACTTGCCTTGACTCAAGGAGCCTTGTCTTGACTCAAGGAGACATGTCTTGACTCAAGGAGACTTGTCTTGACTCAAGTAGACTTGTCTTGACTCAAGGAGACTTGTCTTGACTCGAGTAGACTTGCCTTGACTCAAGTAGACTTGCCTTGACTCAAGTAGACTTGTCTTGACTCAAGGTCACTTGTCTTGACTCAAGGAGACTTGCCTTACTCAAGGAGACTTGTCTTGACTCAAGGACACTAGCCTTGACTGAAGTAGACTTGCCTTGACTCAAGTAGACTTACCTTGATTTAAGTAGACTTGCCTTGACTCAAGGAGACTTGCCTTGACTCAAGTAGGCTTCCCTTGACTTAAGTAGACTTGCCTTGGCTCAAGGAGACTTGTCTTGACTCAAGTAGACTTGTCTTGACTCAAGTAGACTTGCCTTGACTCAAATAGACTTGTCTTGACTCAAGTAGACTTGTTGTGACTCAAGTAGACTTGACTTGAGCCTTGACCCAAGTAGACTTGTCTTCACTCAAGTAGACTTGTCTTCACTCAAGTAGACTTGCCTTGACTCAAAGAGACTTGTCTGGACTCAAGGAGACTTGCCTTGACTCTAGGAGACTTGCCTTAACTCAAGTAGACTTGCCTTGACTCAAGTAGACTTGCCTTGACTCAAGTAGACTTGTTTTGACTCAAGGAGACTTGCCTTGACTCAAGGAGGCTTTTCTTGACTCAAGTAGACTTGCCTTGACTCAAGTAGACTTGCCTTGACTCAAGAAGACTTGCCTTGACTCAAGTAGAATTGCCTTGACTCAACTGGACTTGCCTTGACTCAAGGAGACTTGCCTTGACTCAAGTAGACTTGCCCTGACTCAAGTAGACTTGCCATGACTCAAGGAGACTTACCTTGACTCAAGGAGACTTACCTTGACTCAAGGAGACTTGTGTTGACTCAAGTAGACTTGTCTTGACTCGAGGAGACTTGCCTTGACTCAAATAAAATTGCCTTGAATCAAGGAGACTTGTCTTGACTCAAGTAGACTTGCCTTGACTCAAGGAGATTTGTCTTGACTCAAGTAGACTTGTCTTGACTCGAGGACACTTGCCTTGACTCAAGTAGACTTGTCTTGACTCAATTAGACTTGTCTTGACTCGAGGATACTTGCCTTGACTCAAGGACTCTTGTCTTGACTCAAGGAGACTTGCCTTGACTCAAGTAGACTTGCCTTGACTCAAGAAGACTTGCCTTGACTCAAATAGGCTTCCCTTGACTTAAGTAGACTTGCCTTGGCTCAAGGAGACTTGTCTTGACTCAAGTAGACTTGTCTTGACTCAAGTAGACTTGCCTTGACTCAAATAGACTTGTCTTGACTCAAGTAGACTTGTTTTGACTCAAGTAGACTTGACTTGAGCCTTGACCCAAGTAGACTTGTCTTCACTCAAGTAGACTTGTCTTCACTCAAGTAGACTTGCCTTGACTCAAAGAGACTTGTCTGGACTCAAGGAGACTTGCCTTGACTCTAGGAGACTTGCCTTAACTCAAGTAGACTTGCCTTGACTCAAGTAGACTTGCCTTGACTCAAGTAGACTTGTTTTGACTCAAGGAGAGTTGCCTTGACTCAAGGAGGCTTTTCTTGACTCAAGTAGACTTGCCTTGACTCAAGTAGACTTGCCTTGACTCAAGAAGACTTGCCTTGACTCAAGTAGAATTGCCTTGACTCAACTGGACTTGCCTTGACTCAAGGAGACTTGCCTTGACTCAAGTAGACTTGCCCTGACTCAAGTAGACTTGCCATGACTCAAGGAGACTTACCTTGACTCAAGGAGACTTACCTTGACTCAAGGAGACTTGTGTTGACTCAAGTAGACTTGTCTTGACTCGAGGAGACTTGCCTTGACTCAAATAAAATTGCCTTGAATCAAGGAGACTTGTCTTGACTCAAGTAGACTTGCCTTGACTCAAGGAGATTTGTCTTGACTCAAGTAGACTTGTCTTGACTCGAGGACACTTGCCTTGACTCAAGTAGACTTGTCTTGACTCAATTAGACTTGTCTTGACTCGAGGATACTTGCCTTGACTCAAGGACTCTTGTCTTGACTCAAGGAGACTTGCCTTGACTCAAGTAGACTTGCCTTGACTCAAGAAGACTTGCCTTGACTCAAATAGGCTTCCCTTGACTTAAGTAGACTTGCCTTGGCTCAAGGAGACTTGTCTTGACTCAAGTAGACTTGTCTTGACTCAAGTAGACTTGCCTTGACTCAAATAGACTTGTCTTGACTCAAGAAGACTTGCCTTGACTCAAATAGGCTTCCCTTGACTTAAGTAGACTTGCCTTGGCTCAAGGAGACTTGTCTTGACTCAAGTAGACTTGTCTTGACTCAAGTAGACTTGCCTTGACTCAAATAGACTCGTCTTGACTCAATTAGACTTGTTTTGACTCAAGTAGACTTGACTTGAGCCTTGACCCAAGTAGACTTGTCTTCACTCAAGTAGACTTGTCTTCACTCAAGTAGACTTGCCTTGACTCAAAGAGACTTGTCTGGACTCAAGGAGACTTGCCTTGACTCTAGGAGACTTGCCTTAACTCAAGTAGACTTGCCTTGACTCAAGTAGACTTGCCTTGACTCAAGTAGACTTGCCTTGACTCAAGAAGACTTGCCTTGACTCAAGTAGAATTGCCTTGACTCAAGTGGACTTGCCTTGACTCAAGTAGACTTACCATGACTCAAGGAGACTTACCTTGACTCAAGGAGACTTACCTTGACTCAAGGAGACTTGTGTTGACTCAAGTAGACTTGTCTTGACTCGAGGAGACTTGCCTTGACTCAAATAGACTTGCCTTGAATCAAGGAGACTTGTCTTGACTCAAGTAGACTTGCCTTGAATCAAGGATACTTGCCTTTACCCAAGTAGACTTGCCTTGACTCAAGGACTCTTGTCTTGACTCAAGTAGACTTGCCTTGACTCAAGTAGACTTGCCTTGACTCAAGTAGACTTGCCTTGACTCAAGTAGACTTGCCTTTACTCAAGTAGACTTGCCTTGACTCAAGTAGACTTGCCTTGACTCAAGTACACTTGCCTTGACTCAAGTAGACTTGCCTTGACTCAAGTAGACTTGCCTTGACTCAAGGAGACTTGCCTTGAGTCAAGGAGACTTGCCTTGAGTCAAGGAGACTTGCCTTGACTCAAGTTGACTTGCCTTGACTCAAGTAGACTTTCCTTGACTCAAGTAGACTTGCCTTGACTCAAGGAGACTTGTGTTGACTCAAGTAGACTTGTGTTGACTCAAGTAGACTTGCCTTGACTCAAATAGACTTGCCTTGACTCAAGGAGACTTGCCTTGACTCAAGTAGACTTGCCTTGACTCAAGTAGACTTGAGACTTGCCTTGACTCAAGTAGACTTGCCTTGACTCAAGTAGACTTGCCTTGACTCAAGTAGACTTGCCTTGACTCAAGTAGACTTGCGTTGACTCAAGTAGACTTGCCGTGACTCAATAAGACTTGCCTTGACTCAAGTAGACTTGCCTTGACTCAAGTAGACTCGCATTGACTCAAGAAGACCTGCCTTGACTCAAGTGGCTTGCCTTTACTCAAGTAGACTTGCCTTGACTCAAGTAGACTTGCCTTGACTCAAGTAGACTTGCCTTGACTCAAGTGGACTTACCTTGACTCAAGTAGACTTGCCTTGACTCTAATAGACTTGTCTTGACTCAAGTAGACTTGCCTTGATTCAAGTAGACTTGCCTTGACTCAAGGAGACTTGCCTTGACTCAAGTAGACTTGCCTTGACTCAGGTAGATTTGTCTTGACTCAAGTAGACTTGCCTTGATTCAAGTAGACTTGCCTTGACTCAAGGAGACTTGCCTTGACTCAAGGAGACTTGCCTTGACTCAAGGAGACTTGCCTTGACTCAAGTAGACTTGCCTTGACTCAAGGACACTTGCCTTGGCTCAAGTAGACTTGCATTGACTCAAGGAGACTTGCCTTGACTCAAGGAGACTTACCTTGACTCAAGTAGACTTGTTTTGACTCAAGTAGACTTGCTTTGACTCATTAAGACTTGCTTTGACTCAAGTAGACTTGCCTTGACTCGACTGAACTTGTTATGACTCAAGTAGACTTGCCTTGACTCAAGTAGACTTGTTTTGACTCAAGTATACTTGTTTTGACTCAAGGAGACTTGTCTTGACTCAAGTAGACTTGCCTTGACTCAAGGAGGCTTGCCTTGACTCAAGGAGGCTTGTCTTGACTCAAGAAGACTTGTCTTGACTCAAGTAGACTTGACTTGAGCCTTGACTCAAGTAGACTTGCCTTGACTCAAGTAGACTTGTTTTGACTCAAGTAGACTTGTCTTGACTCAAGTAGACTTGTTTTGACTCAAGTAGACTTGCCTTGACTCAAGGAGACTTGACTTGACTCAAGAAGACTTGCCTTGACTCAAGGAGACTTGCCTTGACTCAAGAAGACTTGTTTTGACTCACGGAGACTTGCCTTGACTTCAGGAGACTTATCTTGACTCAAGGAGACTTGCCTTGACTCAAGGAGACTTACCTTGACTCTAAGAGACTTGCCTTGACTCAAGAAGACTTGTCTTGACTCAAGGAGACTTGCCTTGACTCAAGGAGACTTTTCTTGACTCAAGGAGACTTGCCTTGACTCAAGGAGACTTTTCTTGAATCAAGGAAACATTTCTTGACTCTAGGAGACTTGCCTTGACTCAAGGAGACTTTTCTTGGCTCAAGGAGACTTGCCTGCTCTTGACTCAAGGAGACTTTCCTTGACTCAATGAGACTTGCCTTGACTCAAGGAGACTTTCCTTAACTCAAGTAGGCTTGCCTCGACTCAAGTTGACTTGCCTTGACTCAAAGAGACTTGCCTTGACTCAAGGAGACTTGCCTTGACTCAAGTAGGCTTGCCTTGACTCAAGTAGATTTGTCTTGACTGAAGTAGACTTGCCTTGACTGAAGTAGACTTGCCGTGACTCAAGTAGACTTGCCTTGACTCAAGTAGACTTGTGTTGACTCAAGTAGACTTGACTTGAGCCTTGACTCAAGGAGACTTGTCTTGATTCAAGGAGACATGCCTTGACTCAAGGAGACTTGACTTGACTCAAGTAGACTTGCCTTGACTCAAGTAGGCTTGCCTTGACTCAAGTAGACTTGCCTTGACTCAAGGAGACTTACCTTGTCTCAATTAGACTTGCCTTGACTCAAGTAGACTTGCCTTGACTCAAGTAGACTCGCATTGACTCAAGAAGACCTGCCTTGACTCAAGTGGCTTGCCTTTACTCAAGTAGACTTGCCTTGACTCAAGTAGACTTGCCTTGACTCAAGTAGACTTGCCTTGACTCAAGTGGACTTACCTTGACTCAAGTAGACTTGCCTTGACTCTAATAGACTTGTCTTGACTCAAGTAGACTTGCCTTGATTCAAGTAGACTTGCCTTGACTCAAGGAGACTTGCCTTGACTCAAGTAGACTTGCCTTGACTCAGGTAGATTTGTCTTGACTCAAGTAGACTTGCCTTGATTCAAGTAGACTTGCCTTGACTCAAGGAGACTTGCCTTGACTCAAGGAGACTTGCCTTGACTCAAGGAGACTTGCCTTGACTCAAGTAGACTTGCCTTGACTCAAGGACACTTGCCTTGGCTCAAGTAGACTTGCATTGACTCAAGGAGACTTGCCTTGACTCAAGGAGACTTACCTTGACTCAAGTAGACTTGTTTTGACTCAAGTAGACTTGCTTTGACTCATTAAGACTTGCTTTGACTCAAGTAGACTTGCCTTGACTCGACTGAACTTGTTATGACTCAAGTAGACTTGCCTTGACTCAAGTAGACTTGTTTTGACTCAAGTATACTTGTTTTGACTCAAGGAGACTTGTCTTGACTCAAGTAGACTTGCCTTGACTCAAGGAGGCTTGCCTTGACTCAAGGAGGCTTGTCTTGACTCAAGAAGACTTGTCTTGACTCAAGTAGACTTGACTTGAGCCTTGACTCAAGTAGACTTGCCTTGACTCAAGTAGACTTGTTTTGACTCAAGTAGACTTGTCTTGACTCAAGTAGACTTGTTTTGACTCAAGTAGACTTGCCTTGACTCAAGGAGACTTGACTTGACTCAAGAAGACTTGCCTTGACTCAAGGAGACTTGCCTTGACTCAAGAAGACTTGTTTTGACTCACGGAGACTTGCCTTGACTTCAGGAGACTTATCTTGACTCAAGGAGACTTGCCTTGACTCAAGGAGACTTACCTTGACTCTAAGAGACTTGCCTTGACTCAAGAAGACTTGTCTTGACTCAAGGAGACTTGCCTTGACTCAAGGAGACTTTTCTTGACTCAAGGAGACTTGCCTTGACTCAAGGAGACTTTTCTTGACTCAAGGAAACTTTTCTTGACTCTAGGAGACTTGCCTTGACTCAAGGAGACTTTTCTTGGCTCAAGGAGACTTGCCATGCCTCCAGTAGGCTTGCCTTGACTCAAGTAGACTTGCCTTGACTCAAGTAGGCTTGTCTTGACTCAAGGAGACTTGCCTTGACTCAAGTAGACTTGCCTTGACTCAAGTAGGCTTGCCTCGACTCAAGTAGATTTGTCTTGACTCAAGTAGACTTGCCTTGACTCAAGTAGACTTGCCTTGACTCAAGTAGACTTGCCTTGACTCAAGTAGACTTGTGTTGACTCAAGTAGACTTGACTTGAGCCTTGACTCAAGGAGACTCTTCTTGACTCAAGGAGACTTGCCTTGACTCAAGGAGACTTTTCTTGACTCAAGGAGACTTTCCTTGACTCAATGAGACTTGCCTTGACTCAAGGAGACTTTCCTTAACTCAAGTAGGCTTGCCTCGACTCAAGTTGACTTGCCTTGACTCAAAGAGACTTGCCTTGACTCAAGGAGACTTGCCTTGACTCAAGTAGGCTTGCCTTGACTCAAGTAGATTTGTCTTGACTGAAGTAGACTTGCCTTGACTGAAGTAGACTTGCCGTGACTCAAGTAGACTTGCCTTGACTTAAGTAGACTTGTGTTGACTCAAGTAGACTTGACTTGAGCCTTGACTCAAGGAGACTTGTCTTGATTCAAGGAGACATGCCTTGACTCAAGGAGACTTGACTTGACTCAAGTAGACTTGCCTTGACTCAAGTAGGCTTGCCTTGACTCAAGTAGACTTGCCTTGACTCAAGGAGACTTACCTTGTCTCAATTAGACTTGCCTTGACTCAAGTAGACTTGCCTTGACTCAAGTAGACTTGCCTTGACTCAAAGAGACTTGCCTTGACTGAAGTAGACTTGCCTTGACTCAAGTAGGCTTACCCTGACTCAAGTAGACTTTCCTTGACTCAAGTAGGCTTGCCTTGACTCAAGTAGACTTGCCTTGACTCAAGTAGACTTGCCTTGACTCAAGTAGGCTTGCCTTGACTCAAGTAGACTTGCCTTGTCTCAAGTAGACTTGCCTTGACTCAAAGAGACTTGCCTTGACTCGACTGGACTTGTTTTGACTCAAGTAGATTTTCCTTGACTCAAGACTTGCCTTGACTCAAGTAGACTTGCCTTTACTCAAGTAGACTTGCCTTGACTCGACTGGACTTGTTTTGACTCAAGTAGATTTGTCTTGACTCAAGACTTGCCTTGACTGAAGCAGACTTGCCTTGACTCGACTTGGCTTGTTTTGACTCAAGTAGATTTGTCTTGACTCAAGTAGACTTGCCTTGACTCAAGTAGACTTGACATGACTCAAGTAGACTTGCCGTGACTCGACTGGACTTGTGTTGACTCTAGTAGATTTGTCTTGACTCAAGACTTGCCTTGACTCAAGTAGACTTGCCTTGACTCAAGTAGACTTGCCTTGACTCGACTGGGCTTGTTTTGACTCAAGTAGATATGTCTTGACTCAAGTAGACTTGCATTGACTCAAGTAGACTTGCCTTGACTCAAGTAGACTTGCCTTGACTCAAGTAGGCTTGCCTTGACTCAAGTAGACTTGCCTTGACTCAAGGAGACTTGTCTTGTCTCAAGTAGACTTGCCTTGACTCAAAATGACTTGCCTTGACTCGACTGGGCTTGTTTTGACTCAAGTAGATATGTCTTGACTCAAGTAGACTTGCCTTGACTCAAGTAGACTTGCCTTGACTCAAGTAGACTTGTCTTGACTCAAGTAGACTTGCCTTGACTCAAGTAGACTTGCCTTGACTCAAGTAGACTTGCCTTGACTCAAGTAGACTTGCCTTGACTCAAGTAGACTTGCCTTGACTCAAGTAGACTTGCCTTGACTCGACTGGGCTTGTTTTGACTCAAGTAGATTTGTCTTAACTCGACTAGACGTGTCGTCCCGCCAGACCTCCCCCCCCCCCCTCCCTCCTCCTCCGCGCGCCGCCTGAGGAGAGCGTTGACTGACCTTGGGACCTGCGCGTACTTTTCGGCCCGCGCCATTTTGTGGTCTCGGGCCATGAATCTGCTTCAACTCTTGAATCTAATTCCACTATTATTGGCCCTGGGAATACTATTATTCTCATTGCCATACCTGTTCGACTTCTCTAGTATCTATTATGAACAGATTTGAAGATGAAATCCAGGAGGATCGCGATACGACTGTTTCTCTCAATAAACTAGTCTGTGCATTGTGTTTCGACCAACATTAGTAGGATGTTTTGCCACACA
>NC_061820.1:16920999-16925999 GCF_019202785.1 Penaeus chinensis
AAATGTAGTGTACTTCATCTTGCTCCAGATTCCTAGCAGTATTTTTAATCTTATGGGTTTCCTTGATGCAATCCTAATGGAATTCAAAGTAATTCTGAAATGCCACTTTTTACAGCCACACTGCTCCCTGCCCTGACAGTACACCTCATCCTCGCCTTATCCATCTTAGTCAGGGTATCTCAGCGCTCATCACCAGCAGACATGCTTATCCTCTAAACCTGTCTTCTAACTTTTACTTGGAGTCTGTTAACATGCAATTTGCAGTGACTGCCATTTCTCTTTTAACTTCATGATCATCTTGTCCTTGCTCCTGTCTGCCCTGAATGACAACATCCAATTATCGAAACGGCACAACTTGTCTTAACCAGCTGACCAGTTTGATTTCTGATGAGCTAATACATCACCTGCATGTCAGTCACTGGGAGTGAGTTGCCTCAAAGCCCTGCTTCCCTGACCTGCCAACAGTGCCTGGCATCTTAAACCCGTCACTAGTGTGTCCTCACCACAACTCACCAAGCCACACCCGAAGCACAAGACGTGCGGAATCTTAACCTAGAGATCCTTCTAACACATACTTTTCATCACTTCCTTAAAGACGACCAAAAAATCAAGCAGATTTTTTTTCTAATAATTAATCATAATTACAATTATATATAAAATGATTCTCTAGCTTCAGTAAAGTATAGTTATTTTCTGGTTCATCTAAGATTAATGTAAGTGTACATACATCAGCAGTGGGGCCACGCACATTTGTAAATGATAAAATTGAATCCACTTTCCGTTATCCCTAGCACTACTAGAAAAGCTGATAGTCAATTTAAAATACTTCTAATTTTATAAAGCCCTTGTGTCAGTGGTGTTCATCTCCAGCCACCCCTTCTTTGTTGATAGAAAAAAAAAAGAAAAAAAAAAGGTTTATACTCCTGCCCTGTTCATTCCAGATTCGTTCTCATGATAGCGTAAACATTTCACTTTTAGAAGGACTATATACATAAAGACTAAAATCAATAGTTATTACGGTAAATGCAGTTCATCTGTACTTCCACATGAACAGTCATCAGCTGCCCTCTTCTCACTCTGCCGTGTGTCGCCAATCTCGTCAACATTCCACCATCTCGCCCGTGACCTTACTGATCCTATGCCAGACCTACACTCCCTCTCCTGCCTCCAACCTTAAGGCCTATGGTCTGCCCTTTCGACCATGCTAACACCTGGAGAGTTTATGTGTATATGTATATATATCTACATACATGTCCTCCTAGTCTACAACTTAATTATATCTGTATATATATAAAAAAAATCATCAGTCTCGGCCAAGCCTGCACTGATCAGTTACAGCTAAAATATTACATGGGGTAAAAATGAGGTCATACCATTACCGTTTAAACACAAACAAGTAACAAATATTTTAAAGAAGCACAAACTTGAACCTTCAATATTAAATCATTTAAGGTCATTCATATAACTTTATCTCATTTTATGGTTTTTGAAATTCACTTGTATCGTAGTTGATACGACCTTCTTTTTTACTCTCACGTACTCACAAGTACAGTCCTGCAGACAAGTATTTTGTCATGCAGATCATAACTAAGCCATAATTGAACATTTCTCTTTACTCATAATGCATAGCCAATGACACTCATTCCTATGACTCATGTCCTTGGCTACAATCTAATACATCATGCCTGGATTAGGGAGATCCCCCTGACTCGAAGAGATTTTCATTCATAACTGTGTTTGCATATGTACATACAAGAAGTTTAAATATGTAATTCCACTAGTGTCAGAAACGTGAAGTGAACTGTCACTTTAGGAGATGCCGTGTGATAGGTAATACTGTTACACACAATAGCTGGGCATATAATAATAGATATACCCTTCGGCACCACATGGACATCACTGAAAATGAAATCCCGAGTCAGAATGTTGCTGGGAGCGAGCCTACACTCAACCTTCATGTCAAAAA
Organism: Penaeus chinensis; assembly: GCF_019202785.1. Classification (NCBI taxonomy): domain Eukaryota; kingdom Metazoa; phylum Arthropoda; class Malacostraca; order Decapoda; family Penaeidae; genus Penaeus; species Penaeus chinensis. Next base: position 16,922,966 of record NC_061820.1, read on the forward strand.
CAACAGGGGCCTGATCTTGTTGGCAATGCTGTTACAAGGACCAGAGTGTCCGCACGTGTTCCCACTGGGCGTAGGCGTACGGGTTTTGAAGCTGCTGTTGGGATATTATTTTTCCATTGTCACCTTCACCCTGCACCACAATATGGCCATTCATCTGGGTAGCCTTCTGTGCTGGGATTATGGGCTTCCCACAGCTATCAAATTCATAAGGTTTCTTCTCCAAGTGAACATAACTGTGGCTGTTCAAATGGCTCTCCTGTGCAAATCTTTTGCCACACTTTCCACACTGGAACTTCTTCTCCTCGCTATGCACATAGCTATGGCTTGTGAGGTAGCTCTCCTGCGTGAAGCGCTTGCCACATTCACCACACTCAAACCGTTTTTCTTCACTGTGGACAAACCTGTGACTGCTTAGATGGTTCTGATGTGCGAAGCGCCTTCCACAGTCCTCGCATTCAAATCTTTTATCATCATTATGCATGAACTTTGTGTTGACAGGATGTTTAGACCATTCTTGGTATTCAAATTTCTTAACCTTGTTATGCATGAACATGTGACTATGGAGATATGCTTCTTGTGTAAAGCGCTTGCCACACTCTTCACAAGCAAACCTCTTTTCATCACTATGAACATATTTATGACACCTGAGATGGCTTTCCTGGGCAAAGCGCTTCCCACACTGATCGCAAATATATTTTTTCTCCTCAGTGTGCATAAATCTGTGGCTGTTAAGATGCATTTCTTGAGTGAACCTCTTACCGCAAATCTCACATTCAAACCTGCGCTCCCCATGCACCATCATATGACTTGTCAGGTGACTTTCCATGTTATATCTTTTTCCACATAATTCACATTCAAACTTCTTTTCATTGTGAATAAGCATGTGGCTGTTAAGGTGGCACTCCATCCCAAAACGTTTGCCACACAGACTACATTCAAAATTCTTTTCCTCATTATGCACAAGCATATGGCTGTTGAGGTGAGCCTCTAAATTGAATCTCTTGCCACAGGTTTCACATTCGTAGGCCTTGTCGGTGCTGTGGACGAGCATGTGACTGTTCATATGACTCTCCATCAAGAATCGTTTCCCGCACAACCCACACTCAAACTTTTTTTCATTGTGGACAAGCATGTGGCCATTAAGATGGCTCTCCATGAGGAACCTTTTCCCACACAAAATACACTCAAATTTCTTTTCACTGTGCACAAGCATGTGACTGTTCAGGTGACTTTCCATGTTGAACCTCTTCCCACAGATCTGGCACTCGTGCTTCCTCTCGTCACTGTGAACAAGCATATGGCTGGTGAGGTGGCACTCCATGTTAAAACGCTTACCGCATAACTGACACTCAAACTTTTTATCCTCACTATGTACCAGCATGTGACTATTCAGGTGATTTTCCATGGCAAACTTCTTGTCACACAGTTCACACTCAAAGTTCTTTTCCACGCTGTGGACAAGGATGTGGCTGTTCAAGTGACTTTCCATGTTAAATCGTTTGCCGCATATGTCACACTTGTAGATTTTTTCATTGTGCACAAGCATGTGGCTGTTGAGGTGGCTCTCCATAGTGAAACGTTTGTGACACAAGAGGCACTCAAACTTCTTGTCATTGTTGTGCACCATCATGTGACTGTTAAGGTGGATCTCCAGACTAAACTTTTTCTCACACAGATGGCACTCAAATTTTTTCACCTCATTGTGAACCACCATGTGGCTGTTCAACTGAATTTCCATGTGGAACCTCTTCCCACAAAGTACGCATTCAAACTTCTTACCATCACTGTGCACCAGCATGTGGCTGTTGAGATGACTCTCCATGTTGAAGCGCTTACCACACACTGTACACTCAAAGTTCTTCTCTTTGCTGTGCTTCAGCATGTGGCTGTTAAGGTGACTTTTCTGGCTATACCTCTTCCTGCATATTCCACACTCAAACTTCTTTTCAGTATTGTGGACAAGCATGTGACTATTAAGGTGATTCTCCATGGTGAATCTTTTGTCACATATTCTGCACTCAAACTTCTTTTCTGTCATGTGAACCAGCATATGACTGTTCAGGTAATTCTCCATTGCAAACCTTTTACCACACATGTGGCACGCAAACTTTTTCTCCCTGCTGTGTTCCAGCATGTGTCCATTCAAGTGACTCTCCATTGAGAAGCGTTTGTTGCAAACTTCACACTCAAATTTTTTCTCACGGTTATGCCACTGCATGTGACTTGTCAGATGACTTTTCTGTGCGAACTGTTTGCCGCACTGGTCACAGTTATAAGGCTTTTCTTCAATGGTATTAACAATATTGTTTTCGTCTTCTGTTATGGGTTGGTATGTAGGTGCGGCAACAGCAGGCTGAACAGGGGCTGGTGCTGGTGTTCTTATAGACTGGTGGGGGTTACCATAGTACACTGGAGCTGTCTGGATGAGGGCCTGTGCCCCAGTGACCACAGGGTGATTGATCCTATGATATTTGCCTGGATAGGGAATGTGTAACCCTTCCATTCTGAAGATAGAGTGATTCATCGGAGCGAGCTCATGGAGGACGCTAGGTTAAAGGCATGACCATGTACATGGTGGGTCCGTCATCGTTGCGTCTTGGAGGTGTGCTGGGCTCAGTGTCGCTCCTGATCTCGTGTTGAAACGTCGACGTGTTCTTGTCTGAAATAGATGGATTGTATTAATTTTTGTTTAGTCCTGCAGTGTGTGGATGATTCTGCAAGCAGTGTAAAGTCGCATATCCCCAGCAGACACTGCACCATCACCTCCGAAACAGCACATACCAAACAGGTCAAGAATATCCCCTTTACGATCAGTATCTGATCTGGTGTAGGTGTTGGAGTGCAGCACCATTCTCTCGGCTCCTTTCCCTGTGGTTTGTGCCCATTTTATGAGTTAAATTTTAAGCCACCTTATTAAAGTTGGTCACAGTTCAGCCGTCTGCTAGTCGAGTCGGCATGATGGAGAAATCAGTTTTAAGTCATTGCAAATAATAGGATTCTAATGAGTATATATGCAAATATCTCTTATTATTAC
>NC_061820.1:16928499-16930999 GCF_019202785.1 Penaeus chinensis
AATATTTTCCCTTTTTCCTATTTATCTAATAGCCATCAGGTTCTTTTGTGGTATATAACACAAAGACAGATTTTGTTTTCTGTGTGATATAAAATTTTATTAAACAAAAGATATACATGATTTATGATATTCTTTCAGATTTTTATAACTTTTCTCCCAGAGAAATTCAAGTGTTACGTCATTCACAATAATTGAAATCCTGCAACATCAATACTTGTGACAAAGTAAACCATTAATTACCATTAATTTTTAAATGTGAAATGCTGAACTAAGCCCAAGAAAAAGTTAAAGCTACATAAAGCCAATGGAACAAGTGCCATTCATAAGGTCTTGCCCTGCACCCTGAGACAAGGCAAAGGAGCATTGCTAAATACATCTACAAGTTCTTCAGATCACTTGTTTCTTTTGAAACTGATTGGATCTGGGTTTTTTTATACTATGGACTAACATTCATTCAACATTCATCCAGCACCAACTAACCCCTAATGACGTAATACAAGAATGCCTCGATTCATTATAATAATAACAGTTACGGCTCTATTAGTGTTTGTAAACTACCAGTTAACTATCAATAACCTCCAAAAACAATACTACTCCCATAATCCCCTCTTGTCTACAGATCAAATTTGCAATGTAGACATGAAATAAGCCTTTTCAAGAAGTGAAGTCTCACAAAGGAGATACATTTTTTAGCTTATCAGGTAATGCAATGAAATGATAATGATCATCTCTTCACTATTAAACATTATTTAGGTGTAAAATCTGAATGGAAATGCAGTTATCATATCCCATAACATGAGACTTCACAACCATCAAAGCTACATTTAATACATACAAATATATCATAAGATCACATTCCATATATGAGACCTATAAAGAGTGAAAACTAGCAAAGGGTGATAAAGGTATGATAAAGAGGACTGAGTTCCAGGCTAAAAGTTTGTGATGGGTGTCAGGGTGCTTGAAACAGGGGCCCTTGGAGATCACTGTCCTATCGTACATGCTACCGGGGGTCTGATCTGAAGGATCCCTTTGACACAAGTGACTTACATAAGTCTCGTGATGGTTCTAAATGCTGAATATAAGGATAAATATATAATATCACTGGTAAAAAGATCACTGAAGATGTTTTCAAAGCACCTACTGATACCCTCTAGAGAGACTTAGAATCCCTAGTACTGCTGGCTTCCACTACATAATATGCTCTCAGTACTAGGGAGGAAAACACTAAGTTACACCTTGAGGTATCCAAAGCCTATTTCAATACAGTAACAGCTTAAGTAATATTGTGTTTATGCTGAACCTCCATGGTTCAACAAGGGTCTATCCTCATAATAAGTTACTTGGATCATTTGCAAGGTTAAAAGTTGCATCAACTTTCTACAGCCAAGGCAGATATCACTACTTTCAAAGACTAATCACAATACCTTTTGGGACTTGGTGGTCCCTACTATTATCACTTACCTCTTATTAAAGATAAATCATGATCATATAAACTCAGTTATATATATATATATAATTAAAGTTACTTCATCATACAATTCATAATTACTTCTTTTACATCATATTAGATCATTTACTTATTATAAAACATCACTAGGTCTTTTACCTACTTAATCCACACCGAGCTTTAGAATATGGAAAAAGAGTAATTCCAGTATCTCCACCTTTGTGGCAAAGGACTACTATACAGAATTCCTCCAACAGAGGTTAGTCAATCACATTCCATACACTGGAGAACCACAGTTGGTTTAACCAGCAGATCACTCAAGACAACCACCTGTCTCCCTAGCTGAAGTACATCACTGGATAAACAAGGCGTGTACAGGTATGACAATGTACAGAATATCCCCATGCCGTACCATATACACTAAATTTTAACACTGCATACCTAAACTTGACTACAGTGACCATAATGTCCGTACGTGTTCCCATTGTGCATAGGCATACGGCTGTTGATATGACTGTGGAATGAATAGTTTCCCATTTTCCTCATACTCGATCGGCTTCTTATCAGTCTGCTCCAGGAAGTGGCTATTAAGCTGGTTACTCAGATTAGTGTTAATTTGCGCTGTCAAATTTGTGTTGATCTGAGCTGTAATATTGGAGTTTAGTTGCGCTGTCAGATTCTGGTTAATCTGGGCTGTCAGATTGCTGTTGAGTTGAGTACTGAGGTTGGTAGGCAACTGGTTGTTCAGCTGCATCTTTTCAGGCAACTGCTTCTGAGACTCATACAGCCTCCTCTCACTGTGCACAAAGCTGTGGCTGTTGAGGTGACTCTCATGTGTGAACCTCTTCTTGCAAGTTGGACACTCGAACTTCTTTTCTTCGCGGTGTACGAAACTGTGGCTGATGAGGTGGCTCTGGTGAGTAAACTTCTTGCCGCAATCCTGACACTCATACCGCTTTTCCTCAGTATGAACAAACCTGTGGCTGTTGAGATGACTCTTCTGGGCAAACCTCTTCCCACAGTCGTCACACTGGAACCTCTTCTCATCAT
>NC_061820.1:16958499-16968499 GCF_019202785.1 Penaeus chinensis
TTTATTATTATCATTATTATTATTATTATTATTATTATTATTATTATTATTGCTATTATTATTATTTACTTATAATGTATTTTCTCTTGTTATTATTATTATTATTGTCATTATCATTATTATTATTATCATTATTATTATTATTATTATTATTATTATTATTATTAATATCATTAATATTATTGTTGTTATTATTAGTAGTATTACTATTATTATTACTGTTATTATTATTGTTATTGTTATTATTATTTTTATTAATACTATTTTATTATTATTATTATTATTATTATCATTAATTATTATTATTATCATTATTATTATTTACAACTTCTCTTATTGTTGTTAATATAATTATTAACTGTTATCATTATTGTTAATTATTATTATTATCATTATTAATATTATTATTATTATTATTATTATACTTATCATTATTAGTATTATCATTATTATTATTATCATTATTATTATCATTATTATTATTATCATTATTAATATTATTATTATTAATATTATTATTATTAATATTATCATCATCATCATCATCATCATCATCATCATCATCATCATCATCATCATCATCATCATCATCATCATCATCATCATCATCATCATCATCTTCATCTTATCAATATTACTATTACCATTTTTATTAGTAGTATTATTGCTATTACTATTATTATTATCATTGTATATTATATATTATATATTATATATTACACATCTGTTATTATGATTATGATGATTATTATTAATATTATTATCATCATCATCATAATTGTATATTATTATCATTATATATTAATATTACGATTATGATTATTATCGTTATTATTATTATTGTTATTATTATTATTGTTATTATTATTGTTATTGTTATTATTGTTGTTATTGTTATTAAAATTATTATCATTATTATTATCATATTTTTTGGTTATTATTATTATTATTGTTATTAAAAAAAAAAATTTTATTATTGTTATTATTATCTTTATTTTCATTATCATTATTATTATTTTTTTTTTTTTAAATATTATCATCATTATATTAACAACAGCAATAATGTACGAATGATGATTCTTATAAAAATGGTAATGATAATAATAATGATATCAATGATTTTTTTATTTTTTTTTATTTGAATATATATCCCTCTTGGAGTATTTTGCTGATGTCACTGAAGGATCAAAATCAGTCAGTAGCACTTCTTTGTTTGGCAAAGGTAGAGGCAGTGAGGCTTCAGCCATATTCACTAAGGCTGACAGACTAATTGTTTCTCAGCCTCTTAAAGCTTGTCATTTTAGTGGTCCACACTGGTGTCTATGATGAAATGTATCATGAAGCATATTCTTTATTAATTCTGTTCCTTTTCTGAAGTGCATCTAACAGTTTAGGAATAATTACGTTTATAATAATAGCATGCAATGATTGATTCCAACTTGTCCAATTGGTTTGTGGTTTTTATTAGATCAGGACAGTAATTTCAGTCCTGTGGTCAGCTGTGACACCACCACTGAACTGCCACAGGTGAATGGTGGTGGTTGGTGCCACAATTTGGAATCTGGAATATTTTACAAATTAAGTTTCAATTTGCTCATTCTATTGTTGTAAAATAAACAAGAAATACTTTATCAATAATTTTGTTTTAAATTCCTGGTTTACTTTTTATTTTTTATATATATATATATTTTTTTTTAAAATGACGTATAAGAGGATATCATGTAGATGGTTAATGGTTAATGGTTAAAAGCAAAATAAATGTGCTAGACATCTAAGGTCATGTAGCACTATAGTAAATGGTAGTGAAGGGTGGTTGAGTTAGTGATTAGTTGTCAAAGTTGGGCAAAGGAATTGACGAGTAAATGGGTTAAGGATGGGTAAGGTAATGTATAGGGGTTAGATCAAGTGAAGGATGTATATGCATTTGAGGAATGAAAACAGGTTGTCAAAGCAGAAAGTGTGAGAAGTTGTGGGAGGGATCACAAAAAATCGGTCCCATTTGGCTGGGCTAAATAGAGTATTTAAGAATTTTGTAGAGATGGGGGTAGTAGAGGGACAGAGGCATATAGAAGAGGGAGTAGTGTTGAGGGAGGTAGTGTTATGGGGAGGTGGACAATAAGGTTGTAGGGTAGTAAAGGTAGGATGGGGTAGTTGATGAAGAAGGTTGTGGGGGTATAGTTGTTGAAGTTGAGCATGTTGGGAGTTGAAATGTCTCTTGGGGTGTTGATTAGGGTGGATACTGTACTAGTCGGCATTGAGGAGGGGGTATTAGTTGTAGTGTTCAGAGCCGTGGTCAAAGGAGAGCCTGGGGTCAGGGAATCGGGCGAGTTTGAATTGGTGGAGCTATTTTATGAAGAGGCAAGCCTCATTGCTTCTAATAATGGTATGGTTAATGGTTATTCATTGTTGGCCATGATAAGCCTGGAGTATGTTGGGGAGAGAAACGGTCCACCCCTCAGGGTCGCTTGAGGGGTAAGGGCTAGACAACTAAAGTAGGGGAATACCGTGCCCATGGCTCCCTCAGGCCGTTCAGGACTGGCACAAAGTCAGCCTTTCATCCTTTCAGCACGACTCTCACACCTTAGGAAGTGGATAGTAGAAGGGGTTGGTGAAGGGACAGAAAGAAAAAGTAGGAGGGGGAAAAAAAGACCATGCATAATTTGTTGAGTCGAGGGCTGAGTCCCAAGGTTGGGGAGTTCCCCAGCATTGGGTCCCAGTCTCCGCCTCCTAAGCCCCCCCACGACAACAACGGGCCATGGGATTGGGGGGGCATCATGTAGATAATACTTTAAAAAAATAGAAAATATTCTCCTCTTTACAGACAATTAAGGACAGATTTTAAGAAAATAAAAAAAAATTAGCATCTTTACAGACAAAGACAGATATAAACAAATTTTGATTATGAGCATTCAAAAAGTCTTAGACTTTAAAGCTTATATATATTGTTGGTGAGTGAAGCGAGACACAAGTTACTCTTATTATAAGAATATTTGAGTTCATATATTGATATCATTGCTCCTATATAATAAGACCATAGAGCAGTACCAAGCTGCAAGAATATTTATTTATTGAAAATTTTCTGCTGCATCAACATCTAAGGTTATTAGTGGCATATTCAAAATATAGTGATAAAGTGTGTCTTAGGGAGGAATCCCCAGGTAAGAAGCTTTAAGGTTCATGAGGTGATGTTTGTGGATTTCCAGAATGGTCAAATCAAACAAAAGTGCCAGGCATCAAAGGTCACAAAGCATTATGACAGTGTTGTGGCAAAAAGGGTAAACATGAGGTATTGATTAGGATAAGTGGACAGAAGAGAAGGAAAAGGAAAGGAGAAAGGACCCTGCAAAATTAGTTAAGGCGAGGGCTGAGGTCCAATGCAGGGCTGATCCACTTACATTGGGCCTCAGTCTCCACCTCCTAAGCCCCCCCACCCCCCACCCCCACAGCAACAAGCAAGGGATTGAGGGAGCTGTAAAAATAGTGCTGACATATATAGAAGCAGGTCTTCACTTGATTTTAAAAAATCTATTACTAACTGGGTATTCAAGCAGAATTATGTGTCAAGTGGTTTGGGAGTCATGCGCCATTTTTGCACATGTAACTATCAATTTTGGCACTGAATAGAATTTTATAGATGTCTGTATATTTATATACTCATTTAAAATTTTCTGCCACATCGTCAAAGGTCATTAGTGGCATATTCAAAATATAACGAGTGGGGCTTAGGGGCAAAGCTCTGAGTAAGAAGTGTTTTGGTTCACATGAGGTTTGTGTAAAAAGATAAAGATAAAAGTCTTAATAATCAGGCAGTACCAACAATATTAAGCTTGAAATCTAACACAAAAATAATGAATGAGCTGACTTTGACTTTAGTTAATTTTTCTGTCTTTTCAAAGCCTGAATTTTATCACATGTAAAACAGTCGCCTGGCACATTGTTATTATTGACCCAATATTCATTATCATGGCTTTTATGTGAAAGGCCACTGACAAGGGGTAAAATAATACACAACTTTTATAAAAATGAAAGAGTTTATTTAACAAAAGTTGTACAATTGTTAATATTAGATAATAGAAGTAAAAATGGGAGATATTACCTGGGCAAAAATTTGGTTTATCTCGACTCATTGATAAGTGCGAGGTACCAACTTTCACTAACAAAATAAAGTCAAAATACATTTACCAAATAATCTACATTTTCTATTTTTAATGAAGGGAGATGCAAGCTGAATATTTCAGATTAGTTTCACTTTTTCAATTCTTTATCTACCAATTAAAAAAATTTTGCATACATCTTTGAATCCTGAAATTCCCATCCTACAGCTACCAATTTACATAAAGTCCCCATTACAATGATGGGAATTAATTTTTTTTTTGTGTTTTGTGGTTTTATTCACTCCTAGGCAAAAGTCTAATTTACTAACCTTACACAAGACTTACAAATTAAGCTTTATTTACAATCTTAAATTCAATCTTACTTTAGTAACCTACCTTCTAAGGATAATAACTTACAAAATGGTAAAACATATCCAGCCTATCCCAAACAATAGAAATACAGTAATCTATACTGAAAAAGTGAGATCTTGGCAGGTAAGGATAAATACAAAAATGACCTTAACACCTGCAGCTGCCCAGGTACAGGATGCCATGCAACAGTCTCCTGTTGCATGATTTAGATCTAGGCTTTCAATCAAATTGAAAAAGTATAATAATTATAATTATAATAATAATAAAAATAATAACAACAAAAATTATAATAAAAAATAATAATGACAATGATAGCAAAAACAATTACTGAAACCGCTTAAAAAAGAATGTGATCAACTCGGCTAAAAATAACAACACTTTTGCCTAAATAATTTTGGTCAGAACTCACAGAGTTCATGAAACCAATATCCGATTGCCTTTAAACCATGGGTGTTTGGCAGTCATTCTGAAATCTTGGATATTCATAATAAGAAGAAAAATATGCATTGAAATCCAATTTACCAGTAAATTATTAAAGAAAATTAACATCAAATCAATATGCTAATATTTAATAACAAGTTATATCGTGCAACATACATACATATGTTGTCATAAAAATACTAAACAGAAGAAAATACTGAACTGTTTTCATATTCACTATCTTTTTCATCTGGAAGTGAAATTCTAAAGGCAGACAATGTGTCAATTTTTTGTTGAAATGATGACACAAATGGTACAGCTCCATTCAGTTCCATGCAACTGTCACTTTCCAAGAATAAAACAAATTAAGAAATAATGATGATAACCATGCAAATCACAAACATATTCTTGAAGATTATTTTGCATGAGTTGAAAAATTATCATAAATGATAAAATAAAAATATTTTCAACACTCCTCCTTATACAAAAGACAACAGAAACCATGTTTGGGTATTTATTTACATCTTAGGAGTCTTATCAGAAATATATTACACTTGGTCTCATCAAGTGTGTCCTGTTTACTATATTTTCAATATGCAGCAGAACTATGCTCATTTTATTTATCTTTATGGTTTATGTAAAAACAAGACTTTCATGCACTATACACCTTGTGTCAGAATTAGATGGCTAAAAGGATATAAAAATAATTCAGATATTGAAACTAACACATTTCTGACTTTAATTGTAACGTGTAGAAAAAAGTATAAATGAAAATAAACTTCACAGTGCAAAATATGGATTTTGACATTTTGACTACAGTTTCATCAGAAATACATGTTGGGAGGGAGAGAGAGAGAGAGAGGAGAGGAGAGGAGGGAGGGAGGGAGGGAGGGAGGGAGGGAGGAGGGAGGGAGGGAGGGGAGGGAGGGAGGAGGGAGGGAGAGAGAGGGAGGGAGGGAGGGGAGGGAGAGAGAGGGAGGGAGGGAGGGGAGGGAGGGAAGGAGGGAGAGAGGGAGGGAGGGAGGGGAGGAGAGAGGAGGGAGGGAGGGAGGGAGGGAGGAAGGAGGGAGAGAGGAGGGAGGGAGGGAGGGAGGGAGGGAGGGAGGGAGGGAGGGAGGGAGAGAAATGTACATTCAACTCATTTAACCTATGTGAAGATTCTCACTAACGTTTCCTACACGTACAACACAATTAAAATCAGTCTTCTACTATTTCTTTTTTGTTACATATTTCACCATCTATCCATCCTTTCTCAAAACAAAACAGAACACCTGATGCTGATAACAATAAAGATTTTATTTCAAATTTCAAATGAACTTACTCACACAAACAAGCAACTGCTGTTTCACGATGCCTTGATAATCACTAACTACGAGCCAAATTTTTACAATCTGAATTCACATCCAAGAAAATATTTGTGAATTCAATACAATCTAAACAACTAGTGCCGGACCTTCTTTGGGGATTTTCAATTTACAAAATTAAATTGGCACTTTGATCTCTTATGATTCACTCTGAAATTACTAGTTCTTATACATGTGCAACAGAACAAGTTGATGCATAGCTCAAGATATACTTGGAAAATGCTACAAATCAATATAAAAAGTTCTAAACACAAGCATTCCTTGTATTTAATTGCAATCAGACATCTACCATGACTGCAAATTAGGGAAAGCTCCTGGAACATTGAACCTATCAATTGCACAGGTGATGATATGAATGCATTTTCTCTTTAACTACAGTACATCTTTCATCACCTCAATGACAGGGAAATTGTGAATATATGCTACAACACATGTTGTCTATCACACACTATAATTTGAGAAATAACACAGATATTTAATTAAAAGTAAAATAAATAATTAGACCAAAATCACTTATGGTGCTTGCTGATCAGTCACATTTTTTTGGACAAAACACATTATCAACTACATAGTAACTTAAAAAACCAGTAAACCATTATATTGGCCATAAAAACTGGCCCTTTGGCCACCATGAAAGTCATTCATTTATGTGGAAAGATCACTAATGCATTAAATGCAATATCATCCTACTTATGAATGAATTTCTTCAACACTTCAAATCAAAATGTCCATCAAAAGCACCATTATATTTACATCTGATGAAAGATGTCGAGACCTTGTCATTCTACAGTTTTCAGGAGGTACTGTATCTAAAAAATAATACAGCAGAAGAGAAACATTTTAAGGCCCCTTTTCAACACAGAACAAAGCATTCTGATATTGACTGAAGGAAGAGTTCATAAGCAATGTGCTATATCACAATGTTCTATTGGGAAAAGTTGACTTTGTGTGCTAATATTTGATTCTACTTTACAAATAGTTCATAATGGTGGCAGGCTCAAATTTCTTTTCAGTAGTCATCTCTCTTACAAATTTAAAACCATTATTTCATGTCCTGGCTACATTGTCCATAGGGTTCTTACTTGCTCCCACTGTGCATAAGCATATGTTGGCTGATATGCTTGTTGAGGGAAGTTCTTCATGGTCTCTAAATATTCATGAGTCTTCTTATCTACAGCTGCAGCAGCTGCAGCAGCAACAGCATGATTGTTGGTGACAGCCTTCTGTGGCAATGGATACTGCTTTGTGTATTCTGTGTAATCCATTCCTTTTCTCTCACTGTGGACAAATCGGTGGCTATTGAGGTGGCTCTCCTGCGTAAATCTCTTTCCACATTCCATGCATTCAAACCTCTTCTTCTGACTATGCACAAACATGTGGCTATTCAGGTGGCTTTCTTGTCTAAACCTTTTACCACATTCCTCGCAACCATAGATCTTCTGCTCCGTGTGTACAAACCTGTGGCTGTTGAGGTGACTCAGTTGAGAGAACCTTTTGCCACACTCATCACATGCAAACCTCTTCATCATGTCATGTGCACCATTGCCATTGAGCTGGCCATCTGGTAATCTTTTCCCCCACTCACTTGCCTCCAGCTTTTTTTCTTCACTGTGTATGAATCTATGACTGTTGAGATGAATTTCCTGGATAAACTTTTTGCCACATTCCTCGCATTCGTACTTTTTTTCTTCATTGTGGACAAACATATGACTGCTTAGGTGGCTTTCTTGTGTGAATCGCTTATGGCATACATGACACTCAAACCTCTTTTCTTCACTATGCACAAACCTGTGGCTATTTAGGTGGGCCTTCCTTGTAAAACGTTTGCGACAGACCTCGCATTCAAATCTCTTTTCACTGTGAACAATCATATGGCTGTTCAAGTGACTTTCCATTGAGAACCGCTTGCCACAAACAAGGCACTCAAACTTCTTCTCAACACTGTGTACCTGGCGATGGCTATTAAGATGAATCTCCATCATGAATCTCTTCCCACACACATCGCATTCAAACTTCTTTTCCATGCTATGGACAAGCACATGGCTTGTGAGATGAATCTCTAGAGCAAAACGTTTACCGCAGACTCCACATTCAAAACGTTTTTCAACATTGTGCGAATGCATGTGACTGTTCAGGTGACTTCTTTGCCCAAAGCGCTTGCCACACTTCATGCATTCAAACTTCTTTTCCTTGATATGTACAAGTTTATGACTTCTAAGGTGATTCTCCATGATAAATGCTTTATGACAGATGTCACATTCAAAGTTCTTTTCCTCTGTGTGAACAAGCATGTGACCATTCAAGTGGCTCTCCATTGTGAAGCATTTTTCACAAACTTGACACTTAAAATTCTTCTCAGCGCTATGCACTATCATGTGACTGTCAAGATGACTTTCCATGGTAAACCTCTTGCTGCAGATTCCACACTCAAACTTCTTCTCCTTCCTATGCCAAACCAAGTGGTTATTCAGATGACTTTCTTGTGCAAACCTTTTACCACACTCTTCACATTCATATGGTTTTTCAGTTGGCTGCATCCACATAACATTGTGGGATGCTATTTGTTGCACTTCCACAATAGGCTCATTAATCTTATTATCTTTGTGCAAGTACTGGGGATCCTCCATACTGACAGTGAACTTGCTGTCGCCAAAATGTAGCTTTCTTCATACCAGTTCAAGTCCTTGTCAGGTGAAAGTAATGAATGATGCCTGGCCCCTCTCAAAATATCTGAAAAGAAAAAGAACATTTCTAAAATATATGCAGATTAACAAAGAAAAGTTCACTGCAACAAATATAGAAAAGGTAAGAATAAGAATGAATGAAAGGAGAATGAGGAGATTGGAGATAGAAAGAAAGAACTATTCATATCTATTCTTAATCTCTAATGTGCCCTACATTTTGGCCCAAATTTCCTCAAAGTAGAAATAAAACAAGTCATTTTAAATGCAATATGTACTGCCTAGATAAATGCAGTCAAGAGACAAATTAATTACTTAAGTCACTAAGAATTCATTCTGGTCATTTAGGCTTTCAAATACTTAAATGTTAACCTTTAATATGTTTTAATCTTTTTCAGATTTCATATGTCCTTTCCCTGTAATTCTTGAAGAAGTTATTCTAAATAAAAAAAAGGAATATTGAATCAATATTTCATGTGATACAGTATGGCATCATCTGTGAATTTTAGTAAATATGAAAAAAATGTGTTGTCCCATCATCCTCAATCCAAAACTAAATCCCCGATAGGGGTCTGAAGATGACGAAAGAAGGAAAATCACAAATCTGGACGGATGTTTGCATACTGATTTCTTCATCCTTCTATATTGGATTTCTTCCATCTTTCTAAGAAAATAAATGTATGCATAAATTGGTGTAGTGGACTTTTACTAATATACTGCACCACATCAATACATTTTCCTTTTATGCCTCTCAATTTTGTAATAAAAATTGGGTTAATTACTAGAAAGATAAAAAGATAGGACTAGTTTATATTCATATCAGAAGGACAGTAATTAGAGGGAGCCTCTTCTACCCTTTCATATATACGGTGGTTTGTATTTTGCTTGTTTCTCGATTCAGTGAGGAAAATTGGCAAGACTTCTAGAATGAACAATAACAGACCAATGTCTTTTGGAATGTAATGAACATGAGTAAATTAGAATGTTTGTTTTTTAATATATATGCACTCCTGAAGTATATGAATTAATAAAGGAATTTGCAATAATATTTAACTATTATCTTCTTATG
>NC_061820.1:16973499-16975999 GCF_019202785.1 Penaeus chinensis
GATAATTACCAGAAGAGAATTTGGATGATCTGAGTAAGACTGAAAACGTGACTCTAAAGGTGCCTCAAAGAAGTGTTGCAACTTCAGCATTACAGAAAGAATTTCCAACTTCTGCCACAAATTTTTCAATGTGCAAAGCAACAACTAAGGAAAAAGCAAACCTTGATGAAGTCGCTAAGATGGCAACCAACTCAGTTTTGTAAAATGGCTGAGTTGAGGACAGGATACACTCCTCCCATAAGAAAAGCAACTGCAGACAAATTCCTACCCCTGATCTATGAAAAGAATTTGCAAAGTGTGCCACAGAGTTGAAGGATGAAACTGTCGCATTTGTCTTTAGATGGATGGTCTAACATTCACAACATGTGTTACTGTGACAACCTTAAATGGCCAAATATCCCATGGATATCAAAGACAGGTGGCCAGCCTCAAACAGTTGAATATCTAGAAGAGCTCTCAAAATCAGCAATTCAGAAGTGTAAAGAACTTGACTGCTATGTTGGTGGCATTGTGACAGATGTGTAAACAAAATTAAGAAACTGTTAGAACATCGAAATGAACCTATGGTTGTACTGCACACATTCTGAATCTTCTGGCTCATGATCTGGAAATAGGCAGTATTAACCCAATGCCGCCGGGGAAAATTAATAAAAAATGGGGAAAATGATGTGCCTTTTTTCTATATTTTTTGTGAAATGTCTGCCTATAGATGGCTCTGCTAGTGCTTAGCCATAAAGGAGTCAATTAGTAGACCTTGTGACCATACCTGATTTGAATTGGCGGGAAAAACATATTTTTTACTAGTGCTATGAATATCGATGATGGTGTTATTCTTATTATAAACATTATAATTATTAAAATGTTTTTTAACATTAGTAACAGCAAAATAAGATAACGTGAAATATTTTGTATATCAAAGAAAAAGGGTAAACAGGCGAGACAGGCAGTACTTGTAACTGGCTCATTGGTGACTTAGTACAAGTGTAGCCATCTATGTGCAAAAACAATCAAAACAAGTACTCACAGTGGGTATAGTAGGTGTGTACACGTCATACCCGTCAGCATTGGGTTAAAGAGCATGCGGTATATATAGTAAAATATTTTAGAAACAGTCACTATGCTTCTGCAAGATACTGCCAGGAAGGTGGGCAAGCCTTGTTATGCCACAAGACATGATGGAATACCATGTGTAACTGTCTTAAGATGTACATAAAGAACTGACCAGCTTTTTGATTAAAATTTTCCTTTAAATTCCATGTTGCTTTGGGCAGAAGTAAATTATGATTTGAATTAATGACAAATCATCATGATTTACATCGGCCTACCCTGATTGCTTTTCTGATAAGACCAAGGACCAATGAACAATGGTTAATCCTTCTTTTGTTCATTATAGTTACCTCTTTGTTACTTATTTCAAACTATATCATGATGTGTACTGGAATATCATAAACCTGTTTTTACTTGTCATATCCTAGGAACCTCAGACCCCCCTCCCCCCCCCAAATATTCACAAACCCACCAATGCTGGTAAAGTAACTCCATATTATGTGCATGGATATACACTGTAACATCATTCATCAATAAAAGTGAAAATCGCATATTAGGTGAAGTAATGTTTTTAATGAGGTTTGCTCCAATTCATTCAAAATAAAAAAAACTTTTTTTTCAATCACTCAGATTTGGAAAAATCTTATATACCCAGATACTTTACACCTTTACTGTCTGATATTACTAGGTAAGGCAGTGGGTGCTGCAGCCTTTCTGCAATGTTGACACACAAGCCTACAGTCCTAAAACCAGCTGAAAACAGCATTTTGACACATTCTACCACATGCTAAAACCTGCACCAAACACATATCAAATAGTTAGTTCGATCCATTTTACCACAACTATCTAACAATATTTTCTATGCAATAACTTACATAAACTACTTGTAACAATAAATCAATACAGACAAACTGCCTTACATTCACTAGTAAGCTGCATAAACTTTTTTTCTGTGAATAGCCCATTCTGCAAATACTGCACCACCTGTAGCAACTGTGGACATTAAATCCTGACCTTTACTCATACACGAATAATGTTCTTTTCACTCAATACTTTAGCTTTTCTCTTGATCTGTCTCACTCTGCATCTTCTAGTAATTGTGTAAGGTAATTCTTAAATCTTCAAACAAGGATTGAGGGGAGATGATGGGAACCTTGGTTAATGCCCTCAGAGAATGAAGGAAAACACAAATGCTATAGAATGCAATCCGCATAAGATGAAGACTTGCTTTCTTGTGACCAATATGGCAATACAGTAGTATTATTTATTGATCCAAACAGATATGTAGTGTTACTTAATGAATTCTGTATACACTAAGGGCATTAGTATCTCTAAAGTATTCTGCTATTGTCTATAAAAATGGAAAGTTATGGCCAACAATAATTTGATTTCAAATATGTAAGAGAAGCAAGTAATTTCTTCAGCAATAGCCTATTCCAAGCCTATGTGGTAA
>NC_061820.1:16986441-16996441 GCF_019202785.1 Penaeus chinensis
CGCATATTAGGTGAAGTAATTTTTAATGAGGTTATGGCTCCAATTTCAATTTCAAATAAAAAAAACTTTTTTCAATCACTCAGATTTGAAAAATCTTTATATACCCCCAATACTTTCCACTTACTGTCTGAAATTACTAGGTAATGCAGTGGGTGCTGCAGCCTTTCTGCAATGTTGACACACAAGCCTACAGTCCTAAAACCAGCTGAAAACAGCATTTTGACACATGTCTACACAATTACTAAAACCCCTGCACCAAACACATATCAAATAGTTAGTTCAGATCCATTTTTACCCACAACTATCTAACAATATTTTTCTTCTATGCAAGAACTTACTTAACACTTTAACAATAAATCACTACAGACAAACTGCCTTACATTCACTAGTATGCTTGCATAAACTTTTTTTCTGTGAAAAGCCCAATCCTGCAAATACTGCACCACCTGTAGCAACCTGTGGACATTAAATCCTGACCTTTTACTCATACACGAATAATGTTCTTTTCACTCAAACTTTAGCTTTCTCTAGATCTGTCTCACATCTGCACTCTTCTAGTAATTGTGTACGGTAATTCTTAAATCGTCAAACAAGATTGAGGGAGATGGATGGAACCTTGGTTATATGCCCTCTGAGAAATGCAGCAAACACAAATGCTATAGAATGCAATCCGCATAAAGATGAAGACTTGCTTTCTTGTGACCATATGCAATACATAGTATTAATTTATGAACCAAACTGATATCAGTGTTTACTTAATAATTCTGTATACACTAAGGGCATATAGTATACTCTAAAGAATCTGCTATTGTCTATCAAAAGGAAAGTTATGGCCAAACCATAATTTTGATTTCAAATATGTAAGAGAAGCAAGTAATTCTTCAGCAATACCCTATTCCAAGCCAATGTTGGTAATATAGATTTCCAAAATTATTTTGATCATAGCGATGGCCATATTGAAAGCTTTGTTCCATTATTCTGTACGTGTACTGGTAGTGCCTACTGAAGCCTAATAATATATGTGGTCATGTTAGATGAATGTAAGCACAGTAGGTCCACAATTACTGCATCTGGACCTTTACACCCTAACCGAGATCGATACTTCTAAAAATCACCACAATTCCCGGCTGTTACACATCTACCTACATCATTGTATACTTTACTTATACTTATATACAATAATAAGATGTAGCACTTAACCCACACGCTACCACCTACACCTTACTCCATTTCCTCATCCCCATATAAGTGGTGATATAACATATACCCTCACCCTACATCTGTTAATAATTAGTCTGACAGATAACAGAGGTTATTTATATGAAAAAAATACTTATCAGGTTTAATAATTCACAAGGCTGTCATGCTATTGCTAAAATGTGGCCAAAGCTCTAAAATACTTGAAAACTCTTGAACCATACCAGAAAAAGTTAGAACAAATGAACCAAATAATCAGACATTGTGTGAACTGCCCCCAAATCTGTGCAAAAATCAAGAGATAAACTTCAGACAACAACTGCTTAAGAGAGACACGCCCCTTGGAAATGCCCCTCACGTGGCATCCAGCTTTTGCACTCGGGTGAAAAAGACAAACCCCTCTGTATTATCATTCAAGTAATGGAACTAGTCTAAGTTTATCTTGTCATTGTATATCGTGAAGCCTTGTTGGTCTTGCACATACATTGTGGTCATGTAACTACTTTTAAAATTCTTCTTTTTCAACACAAAACTAAAAATGTAAAATTTTAAAAAAAAATTTAAAACTTCAATAGAACGAAATGGAGCAACACCTGGAATAGCAAAATCCTCGAACCCTTCCAACAACAAAACCCAAATAATTTGGGTTTCTTAAGCCTGCTTGGGAACAAGGAAAAGCCTTGGGCTGGAGAAAAACGGAAAACATCCCCCTCTCGTAATCAATAGGTCATTCCTCGCGGTCCCCAAAGTCCCCTCTCCTCAAGTGATCAACCATGCACACTTCAATCCAAAAAGGGAGGAGCGGGGGCGAAGCAGTGAAGGGAGAGGAAGGCTGGAGAAGAGAGAGACCGCAGGCGAGTGAAGAAGGGGAAGAGAGAAAGGTCGAGTTGGCGAAGTTTGTCTAAAGGCGGCCGCCAAAACACAAACAATCAGAACTATTGAAATCCGCTGAAGGACGCCTTTCTCCCCTTTTTTAATTCCCTTGCTCACTAGGGTCATTTTAAAAGGCTGGAAGTACCACAAACAACAATCACCTGGATTGCAAATTAATTAAGGTGAAAAAGTGGGGCCGCGTTTCCCGGCGTCGCTCTCCCCCCCGAGCGACTCGTCGGGCCCGCGTTCGCAATGTCGGGAGGTTTCTGCGCCCCCTTCGCGCCGCGTTCCTTCTCCCGTCCCCCTCTCTTTCTTCTCGTTTGGCGCTAAAACTGGGGTGGAAGAAGAAGGCGGCTTGATTTTTTTTTGTGTGTAGAGGGGGGGGAAATTTTTGTTTTTGGGGTTTCGTTTTGAATGTTTTCAAAATAAGCGTGACCCAGGAAATGATGTTGCTAATGGTTGGTTCGCTCGCGTCACTCTGCTCCCCGTGGGTCGTCCCCTCGCCATTTTACTGCCATGGCTTATTCGCTCTTGCTCCCTTTTTTAACTATTGGGTTAATTTAATGACTAAAATTAAAAAAACCATAGGTGGGTTTAAAATACGGGTCCATGATGATCATGTCCCAAAATAATGATAAGCCAAATGATTTTCATTTTCTATTCAAATGCCCGCGTCAAAAAAAATGGATCAATCTCTATCACAGAAAAGGAAACTTTATTCCTATAATAGGGTGACATGATAAACAACTAAAACACTTCTACTCACATGAGTAACACTCACATAGACGTACACCCTGACAAAAAATTATATGTGTAAGCATATACGCAAGCATACACATACATGCATAAAACAACACAAAAAACGAACAAACAAAACACACATACATACCGACAAAACATATATATAATACACATTGCGTATGTATATATATATAGTATAAATTAATATTGTATATATATACATTGTTTAAATATTTTGCTTTATACATATTATTAATACATAAAACACAATATAAATGTTATATATATATAAATATTATATATATATATAATATAAAATATATTTTTATATATTATATTATAAATATTTGTAATATATATATAAAATATATTAATTATAAAATATAAAATTTTGCGGGGCATATTTAACGCACGCATGTAATAAATAAATATATATATATATATATAAAATATATATACACACATTATATATATGTATAAAATGAAAAATTTATTATACATACAGATAGATGTCATATAAACATATAATACATATATGTATATATATATATAAGTTTTATATATTTATATAATATAATTTATATATGTAATATATATAAGTTTATATTTTACAACAGATAATGTTCAATTTTACATATGCACACACAAACAGCAAACACACACACACACACGAATACACCACACCCACACACACACACACAACACACCACACCACACACCACACACACACACACACACACCACACACACCACACACACACACACACACACACTCATCACACACATGTATGTGTGTGATAAATATAATTGTTAGTATATACGTGTGTGTGTATGTTTTGTATATATATACGAAAACATATATATATTTATACGTAATATATATATATAATATATGTATAATACACACAATATGTATTTTTTAAAATTAATATATATAATAATTAAATATTAATTTTTTTATTTTTTATATACAAAAATATACACATTATATAATAAAATATATATATAAAATATAAAATATTGTGGTTGTGGTGTGTGTGTGTGTGTGTGTGTGTGTTAAAAAATATATTTATATATATTAATTATATATATATATATATATATAATATACACACCACCCCACACAACACACTGTGATATTAAATATATATTAATATATATTATATGTTGTGTGTGTGTGTGGGGTGTGTGTGTGGTGTTGTGTGTGGTGTGTGTGTGTGTATAAAATATATATATATATTTATATATTATTATATGTGGTGTGTGTGGTGTGTGTATATATATATATTATCAACGCCCCAAAAACACACACCACAACACATGTGATTTTTAAAAATTTTATATAAATATAAAATAATATGTGTGTGGTGTATATACTATCTATATATATTATATAAATAAATTTAAAATATTATAATATATATATGTGTGTAATATGTAATAAATATATTATAATATAAAAAATAAATATAAAATTTTCCCACACACGTGTGTGTTTTAAATTTTTTAAATGATTTAAAAAAAAACATACAAAATTTAAATAATGAAAAATAGGAAAATATACATTCACATACACAATATAATAAATTTATGTAAATATATATAATATTATATATAAAATATATATATACACCCCACACACAACATTATATATAAATATATATATTATAATATATATATATATATAAAGTGTGTGACATAAAGATAGTTATTGTAAAAAAAAAAACGACAGATGGAATGCCGAAAGAGCGCCGATTTTCAGCGCGAGGCAGCCGCCCCCCTGGGGGAAGGGAGGGGCGCCGGGGGCCCTGGCACTTGAACGCTGTCCCAACACAATGGGCGCCCCGCGCATGTTAATTACATGTGTCAAGTCAAGCAGAAAATTTTTGTACTTTTTTGTCAGGAAAAAGAAATTCTTCATAACATTAATTATCAAAAAATAATTCCCCAGTTTTAATGAAAGAATTCTTTGGCTTATATATATAATACATTGGGATACATATACGAAAATCACACATACACACATACACGCATACACCGACACAGAACCCTAGACCCCACAGACATACAGACACATACACACACAAACACACAGCCCCAAACACACACATACACACACACACACACACACAAAACACACACCCCACACACACAACAAAAACACACAAACAAAATATGTATTATAATTTATCTGTATATATATAAAATATTATATATTAATAAATATTTACCTGTGTGTGTTTTTTTGTGTGTGTATGTCGTATATTTATTAATATTAAAAATTTTATACATATTAGGGAAGGATAAAACACACTACCCTTTGATACTTGGTATAAAAGCCCCCATTTTAAAAAAAAAAAATAAATCGTTTTACATTTGGGAAAATATATATAATAAAATATATAATATATATAAAGTATTTATCAAAAACCCACAAGTAATAAACCAGAATTTAATTATTGTCTCATTTTTTAATCTAGTTTAACTTGTGTTACACTACATACATAAAATATACAGATATTATATATAAAATATATATATATATATATATATTATAAATATATATATTTGCGTGGTGTGTGTGTGTGATAAAACACACCACATACAAACAAAAGACACACCACCACACACACACACACACACACCACACCCCACACACACACATAAATATATAAATATAAATATAAAAAAAATATATATATTATATATAGGGGTGTGTGTGTGTTAAAACATATATATAATTAAATATATAAATATATATATAAATATATATATATAAGGTGTGGTGTGTGTGTATATAACATATATATATATATATATTATATATTATATATAAATATAATTTTGTGTGTAGTAAAATACATATATAATATTATATATTATATTATATGTGTGTATGTATATTACATAAATATAATTATAGAATATATATATAATTGTTTGTGGTGTGTGTTGTTTGTGTACAAAAATAATATTATATAAAAATATTATTAATATATATTATTATATTGTGTGGGGTGTGTGTAAACAAAATGTAAACTAGATTATTAAAATGAGACAATAATTAAAATTGGTTTATACCTCGTGTTTTTGATAAATAGAAAAGATAGAAAAAAAATAAATAATAATATTTATAATATATAGACAATAGATAGAAAGATAAACTTGTGTAATGTATACATATATATGTGGTAAAAAAAAACCCACAATGCTAAATAGATTTAATTTGTTTTTCATTGGGGTTTTTATACCAGAGTATCAACCCCGGAGTGGTTTTAAACCTTACATATAAATGTAATAATTATTTAACCCAACACACACTATATGTGTATATATTATATTATATATATTTATTATACAAATATATATATGAAATATATCCATAAAACAATAAATATATAAAAAAAAAATAAATATATTTAAAAAAATATATTGTATATAACATAAAAACAATAAGTCGAAACCGGTCAAATACATCTTTTGTATTGTGAAATATTCATTCTTTTTCAAAATTTTAAAGGGTTGGGAAACTGAACGCGGTTTATAAAAAATATATATTTTATTAAAAATATTAGAGAGAGAGAAGAGAGAAGAGAGAGAGAGAGAGAGGAGAGATTAACTAGATTAATAAAATGAGCCCAAAATTAAATCTTGTTTTTTGCATTGTAGGTTTTTGAAAAATGTAGATAATAGTGAATGTATGTAAAAACACACACACATCACACACACAAACAAACAACACACACTAATATATAAATATATTTATATTATACATATTATATGTATATGTTAATAAATATAAATATATGATAATAAAATTATGTATTTATAAAATATATATACATAAAAAATATGGTGTGTGTGTGTATGTATGTTGTGTGTGTGTGTGGTGTTGTGTGTGTGGTGTTCGTGTGAATATTTTTATAAACATATACATATTATATATTAATATTATATATATTATATATATGTATATAAACCTATAAAAATAGGATAAAAAAATAGATAGCCCAGAGAGAGATAAAAAATATATACATGATATTATATATTATATATATATATATATTATATATAAAATATACATATATATAAATATATTAGTTGAAATAAACATGTAAAAAAATATAAATATATATATTATAAATTATAATATAATTATATATATATATTTTTATATATATATTATAATATTGTGTGTTTGTGTGGTGGTGTGTGTTGTGTGTGTGTGTGTGTCAGTGAGTCCATGTGTCTGTGTATATGTGTATGTGTGTGTGTGGCGGTGTGTTGATTGTGTTTTCTGTATTATTTATTATATATATATAATATATATAATAATATATATTATATATAAAAATGTATGTAATATACATTTATATCTAAATACATATATAGTAAATAAATATATATATGCATGTTACACACAGACCCCACATTTATATGTTATATAGCTATATATACTAAAATTTAGATAAAAAAATTTAAAAAATAAACATTTTTTGAATATCAAATATAATAATATAATATATATAATTATATATATATATATATATATATATATATATACATTTTAATGCATTATATATACAAATATATAAAAATAAATATATTTAAATATATATATTTATATATAAACACACACACACAGGGGCCCCCGTTTGTGGCCCCTTTTTTTGAGATAAGGGCCTCGTTGGAGGCCCTTTATTTGAGATCAGGGGCCCCAGTGGCCCCGGGTCTGAGGGGGCCAAATAATTCATTGCCTAGGGGCCCTGTATATTAATATATTATATATATAAAATATTTATGTAATATATACACACACTATGTTACACCAACACACACAAATTTATATTATATATATATAAATATATAAATATATTATATATATATGTATAAACATAAACATGTATGTATTTATTCTATCAAGTATATGCATACATATGCATATGCATTGTGTGTATAAAAATATACACTAATATATTAATTTATATATATATATGTAAACTATATACATAAAAATATATATATAGGGAATATATATATAGTGTGTGTGTTGGTGTGTGTTTGGTTGTTGTATGGTGTGATGTGTGTGTGTGTGGTGTGGTATGTGTGTGCGTGCTTCATGCTTAAACTTTTGTTTATAATATAATTTTAAATATATATATATATTATATATAAATATATATATAAATATATATACACATAATACATAAATATATATATATATAATATAAATATATATAAATATATGCACACCAAACCCACACACACATAAACACAGACACACACACAGCTAAATAAAATATATAAAATATATATATAAATATATATATATATATATATATGGTTATATATATAGAAAATGTATATAAATATCCATATAAAAATATAAATCCCAAACACACATACCACACACACACACCACCACACAGACACACACACACACACCCCACACACCACCACACACCACACACACACACACACACACACACAATATATATATGTATAAAAATATTATATATATATATATAAATAAATATATATATGTTACACACACACACACACACACACAAACACATATATATATATATATTATTTATATTAATATATTAGTATAAAAAACACACTCATAAAAAATATAAAATATAAATAAAATAAAAAATATATAAAATATTAATGATATAATATTACATATAAAATATACATTTAGGTTTATATATAAATATAATATAATTTTATAATATATATATTAGTACCGGTGCCCAAAGTGGTTAGAGCCAAGACCCGAGTTCAATTCCCCGCCGGGGGAAACGTAAAATTGCCGAAAATAGAAAAAAACCCCTTGGGGAAAAAAACGCGGGTTTCGAGGAAGTCCCCCGCGGGGGCCCAAAAGTGTTAGCGCCCCAAAATCGCGGTTGTTTTTAAGGGCATCCAATCAGCAAGGCGACACTGCCATATAACCCTAAAGGAAGGACAGGGGCCCTTTGGCGTAAAATTAACGCGTTAAAAAAAAAAAAAAAAATATATATACACACACTCCCCTAATGTAAACATACTATATATAAATTTTAAAGTATTATATAAAATTCTCTCTCTCCCCCTCCCCTCTCTCTCTCTCCTCTCTATATTATATAATATATATATATATCATATATACACTTGTATACTTGTATGTATCTATATGCGTATGTATAAAATTTTTATTAAATATATATATATATACAACATACACACACACACACACACACATTTTTTAATTTTTATATATAAAATATATATATATATATGTGTGTGTGTGTGAAAGTATCCCTTTCACACACAAAAATGATAATACATAATATTTCATACATGTGCATAACATTATATACTTTACATTCTCTCTCTCTCCCCTTTCTCTCTCTCTCTCTCTCTTTCTGTACATCATATAATCTACACACACACACACACACACACATAACACACACACACACACCCCCAAAACACACACAAACACACACACTATATTATATATATAATATTATATATAAAATATTGTGTGTGTGTTTTGGGTGTGTGTGTATTAGGTATATTAATGATACATATTTTCATGTAAAAAAACTATCTATCTATCTATCTACCCATCTTATATTTAATGTTTGTAAATTATTTAATATATATGTTATTATCTCATATATTTTTTTTATTATTAATGATGTATTCATAGCAAAATGCGCCCATCAATAATTATATATATATAAATATTAAAATAAAAAAACACACACACACACACACACACATATCTATTATATATTTATATAAATGTATATATATAAAAAAATATATATATATGTGTGTATATTACAAATATATATATAAACATATACACAATGTGTGTGTGTGTGTGGTGTTGGGTGTTGTGTGTGTGAAATAAAAAATATATATTTTAAAATATAATATATATATTTATATATATATATAAATATATAATATATTATATATATATATTATTTTAAAAATTATATTATATACGCTGTAAATAAAAGACAATATATACTTAAACATAATTGTGAATATATTATACAATATATATATATATATTTATTATTTAAAATGTATTTTTTATCTATTATCTAAAAAAAAAACCACCACACCACACAAAAATTTGTTTTTGCATGTATATATAAATATAAATAATATATATATATAAATATAAT
>NC_061820.1:17003941-17006441 GCF_019202785.1 Penaeus chinensis
AAATCAGCTAACTCGTACGAAAGGAAAATGTTAGAATCTCTATTAATTAGAAAAATGCCTAATTTTAACTTGAGTGCTGGTCAATGGGGCTTGGATGACCTTACCTCCTCGTTAGTTAGCAAAGCCTTCCCCAGACTCTTCGACCTTGACCCTCGTCCTGAGACCTGAGTCTACTCGTTCGTTCTGTCTCTCAATCACTATATATTCTTGTCAAAATTCTCTCCTTGTATCCATTTTGGTTTATCATTCGTCTGAAGAGGAACTCGTGAAGAGTTCGAAACGTTACATTTCAATTTTATTTTATTTTCTTACTGTGGCGGTTTTCCTTTCATATTTGTGTACACGTTACTGTGTTTGTCTTTGTGTCAATATATACATACATACATATAAATAAATATATATATATATATATATGTGTGTGTGTGTGTGTGTGTGTGTGTGTGTGTGTGTGTGTGTGTGTATGTGTGTGTGTGTGTGCGTGTATGTTTGTATATGCTTTCGCGAACCCTTCAGACGCAAATTTTAGAAACGGTGTGTTCCAGTCTCACAAAGACTCTGTTGCTTGAATAATTTCTTGTAGAATATTCACATGATATTCTTTTGTTGAGGCTAGATGTACAAAATATGTAAAATTTAATTTACTTTATTATTGATACTTTTCGTGTGAAAAGGATTATAGATCCATATGTATCCTAATTTGCTTTTTCAGACATGAAAAATAGCAACAAAAGTTTATAAATGCTTTATAAATGAATTTAAATTTGCATACAGTTTGCACATTGTGAACTCTTATTCATGGCTTTGATTGTTTTCGCTAATAAGAAAGAAAAGACATGAAATGAATTGATACAAAAAGCAAAAATATTACCAAGCTTTGTCTTCATGAGGAAAATAAAACAATGAATGTGTGGGGCACTTTTGATCATTTTATATTTGGATGAAAAAAATACATCGTCAACAACATACTGACATCTGTCACGTAATACTGACACCTGCAATAATTCAGGTTTGACGAAAAGAAGTCGATCTACTCTAAGTACAGAGAACTACATCACGCACAATCGAAGAGGACTTGGAAATCATCCCACCAAAGACCTTAAGAATAAAACAAATACCATCAGGAGAGTTACAGGCTAAACAGGAAAATCACGAAATTACCAAGCTGATAAGATTCAGAGGAACAGAATTGTGGGAACGTATTTCATTTGTTTTTGTGAACTACATATTCTTGATTCTGATTTCCTCGAGACTGACCGAAACTTTTCGTAATTTAGCGATTTTCAAAGTGAGAGTAGGTCCGCTTAACATACAACCATAAATATACTTCTTACAAGAAATATAAATGCATGTCTGAAAAAAGGAATATATGTAAATGAATATAGATGTTTGCACTAAGAGCACATATGGTGTCAAAAAATAAGATAAAAAAATCATTACCCATTCCCTTTTTGTGTTCATAATCCTGTGCCCGTAAACTGTGAAATACGAACAAAGTGTTTCTATCTACAGACGTTCATTTTTTCCTACGGCACTTTACAGAACATTTCGTAATCCGTATCAAATAAGTTTACTTTTTTGTGATTTCATTACTGCAGTTTTGCTTAGATAGGTACTTCTAATAAATGTATTCTGATTAAATTAACATCTACATCCCATTGATATAACCATATACCTAATAAACCTAACGAGCCAAAATGGCCATTTTGCACATATTGATAGACTCCAGAAATATATTAAACATGTCAATAAGGCCCATATATACATACATATAGAAAAAGAGAGTTTATTCCCAACAATAATGGTACTGGAGTGTTTTGTCGCTGTACTATCCACGTCCAAGGTATGTTGGGACGACCTAATGGCCACCTCTTCGTAGCCAACCGTAACACTGTACAGCTCATACGCTGCTGCTCTGTGTCTCATAGGCCTTGTCTGTGGACTGTCATACGTCATCCCATATAACTGTCTCGCAATATTCTACAACAGAAAAAAAAAAAAAAACGGAGACGCCTTTTATCATGTCTTGTTAATCTCTCCATGTGCACCTTCTGATATCGTCTGTCCCGGCTCAAGAGGTACATTGGGGAGTCTGAAGGCACTCACGAACAGGACTCTTTCTCTCTCTCTCTCTCTCTCTCTCTCTCTCTCTCTCTCTCTCTCTCTCTCTCTCTCTCTCTCTCTCTCTCTCTCTCTCTCTCTCTCTCTCTCTTCTCTCTCTCTCTGTCTCTCTCTCTGTCTGTCTCTCTCTGTCTCTCTCTCTCTCTCTCTCTCTCTCTCTCTCTCTCTCTCTCTCTCTCTCTCTCTCTCTCTCTCTCTCTCTCTCTCTCTCTCTCTTTCTCTCTCTTTCTCTCGCTTGTGATCGTGCTCTCTCTATATATCTATCATAATTTTGGCACTGCCCCGATAGTAGATTGCCTGAAGTATTTGACGATAATGTTAAAATCATGCCAGTAGAGTCCAGTACATTATTTTGAGTGTAAAAACATGTAAGTGTAGCTGT
>NC_061820.1:17044880-17062380 GCF_019202785.1 Penaeus chinensis
GACGCCGCGGTGGAGGTGTCAACATCCAAGGTCTGTTTTCTCCCCGGATGTTGGTGAAATAACTTTCTCGTTTTACATATGTCTCCATTTTTTATGTCAGTTTGGGCAATAATGTTTTGATTTGTTGGCAGCTGTTGTGTTTTGATTGTACGTAATTATATGATCGGTAAATCTTCTCTTTTTTCAGTAACGAGGTATACGTGAAATATATATAAAAAATCTTCATAGTGATTCACTTTCGTTTTTCTCAATTAATACTCTCTTTTAATGCGTATTTTTCTTACAGTGGACGGTGGGTCTTCTTCCCTTATGGTCCTAGTCACTATGTCACCCCCAAAGACTCACTGTTCCTTTCCCCACTTGACCCCTTTGCCCTGTGTTCTTGGAAAGAATAAACAAACAAAATGAATAGAGAGATATATAAGAAAGTAAGAATAACTGATAAATTAGAAAGTAAGAATAATTGATAAATTAGGAAGTAGAGATGAATGATAAATATGAAACAAGAATATTTTTTTCTCAGTAGAAATAGCAACCTCCTTAAATACATTTATACATTTTTTTCTTTTTATACATATTCTTTTCTATATCTATATATTAAAACCCTACATTTGTGCAATTAAGGAATTCTTCATAGGCGTTTAACAAACCTGTCTGCCCTTGCCACTACGAAATACTGAATGCACAGCCACAACTCAATTTCCCGGGTGACGAATCCGCTCCAGAGAGTCGAGTGCCTGCCGGATCGAGCAGCCTTCGTCTGTCCTGAGAGCCACTTGCCTCAGCCCGGCCTGAGCATCCACAGCCTCACGCATCTGACCCTCGTGACCCTTCCCCAGGTATGGTGAGCGGTCTGAAGCCGGGGCTGCACGGGTTCCACGTGCACGCCGTGGGGGACCTGGGCGACATGTGCAAAGCAGCAGGCACACATTTCAACCCTCTTATGGTTAGTTGAATTGCTGTTGGTAATAGTCTTCTGTTAAGTTGTTTTGGATTGTCTTTTGTTATATCAAGTATGGTTTTTTTTTTTGTTTCATTATGGCTTAGTTGTGCGCCAAATGGACGGGTATCCTTATATTTGATCACATAATGATTTCATTGTAGAGAAGTTTTTTCCTTTTTCGTCTCATATTCCTGACTCAGAGTTTCATCACTTCAGGCCAGGTACCTTACGTAGAACTGAGTAAATTAATACGCGTATGAATTGACGTAGAGATCATCTCACCACCAGTCTGAAACTTAACCTCGAGGTTCCTAAGTATATTTTGTGGTAATAACTAACCCTGCTTATCCCTTGCGTCATCTGGTTGCAGAAAAACTGCGCTTTTTCTTATTCACACACGGCTTCGTGACCAACGTCGGTGCACGAGGGGGTTATCTCCTTGCCTGTCCGTTCGCTTTGGCTAAATACATTAAACAAGGGAAATCCCTCTAAAAGCGCGCGTAAATTCGTCTTTGTTGGCAGACGCTGAATAGGGTGACGTGGAAACCGCCAAAAATACCGCCTCACTCCCTATGTTGAGAAAAATGTGGGGCGAGTTGAGAACATCAGCTTACCGCTCTCCTGATGCTTTTCGCGTCCCTGTAATTATCCCATGCGTGGGCGACTTCCTCCGCTGTAACGAAGTATATACGGGGCGGCGAGGCTGTTTACTAAACAAATGAGATATTTTGAAACCAAAGTACGGGCGGAGGATGTTCGAGTTATAAGTCTTCTAAAAGATGTAGATATTCCAACAATTTGGCTGAGATAGCCATTCACTCAGGGGAAAAAATGTATTGGAGCTGATCCAATTTTTTTATGGATGCCTTGAAATGAGATGAGAAGATCCCTGTGGTTCTTTACTTCATGTAATTGCAGCCTGTATTTCATATATATTGCTTATAGGTTCTAAAAAAGTGACAGTTACGAATGAGTCAAATATCGAGTATTTATTTCATGCTTCACATTCCCCGTTCGTGCCCGAGTTGCCTCTTCTGACAATGCAAGGACACGAAACGACCGAAGTCCGTCGGAAAGCCCTTTCCTCACTCGGCGTGACTGGTTCTGCGTTGCCGTCGTTCTGGTTCTTTCTGCACGCCCTGTGGCATTCCTACCATTTACCTTTTTTCTCAATTAGTTAATCTACATTCAAAGAAAAGACAGGAACGTGCGTATAAGCTATTCCTATTGGAAAGGAAAAATGGTTTATGGATATTAATTTGAAACATATGTTTAAAAGGGAAAGAAGATGATATGAATGAGCCTCTCGGATATCTAAATAGAAGTCAGGCACAGTTCAGTTTAGAGGCCACGTCTATGGCACACATTTGGCTGTGTGTGAGCTTACATAAATTATTCAAACCCTTTCACAGTGATCAAACCTTACGCATGCGTGACATCTTTGGAAAGGATAGAAAATAACATATATTTCCTGCTATTTCCACCGTGACTTGCATTTGTTTTGGTGACATTTGACGCTTGACTCGGTCTTTGGGCCTTTCACTTTTCACGAGGAAGCGGCGCCGCGGATCCCTTTGGCCGCTCTCGTCGGGTTGTGTTTAGGCAAAAATATTCACACACACACACACACACACACACACACACACACACACACACACACACACACACACACACACACACACACACACGCACGCACGCGCGCGCGCGCACGCACACACATATGTACGTTGGCATGTGTAAGTGTCTGTTATATAATCACAGGTAAAAATACTTCCTCACCAAACGGCTGATCACCAAAAGAGATGAGAAATGCGTACAAAGCAATGGTTTTATAAGGGAAATATCAGCAAAAGCACAGAGGCAGTAACACGGCCTCAACATGTGGCTCTGCCAGCATCAGGAGACACTTTATGAGCCAAAATAGACAAGGACGAAAAGACTAATCCTGTCGCAAGGAAGGTACACTCGCCCTTTCTGTTATACTAGTCTCGCACTCATGTTTTAAAAAAATGCTACGTCTATTATATACTGTATCGTCAAGAATATTAATTTATGCTTTAATGAAAAAGTAGGTACGTCGATGTAAATGGATAATACTGGTAATAAGCCAAAGTTTGCTCCTCGGTCTTAGTTTGGCAGCAGAGAAAGATGTCAGCGAAGAGAATCCATTTCACGGGCTTTTGTAGTGGCCACAATGAGTCAGGCCGGCACTGCTGTCACGCACGTCCTCCGCCTGGCACTGATAGGCACTGCGGCTTCCATTCTTCGGCCGCCTCCGCCCCGCAGTCGCTCCTAACCTGCCCCGCGTTGACTCACCTGCACGGCGCAACTGGTCCCGCTCTTGTCTGTTTACATTACGCAGATATCTCAGCCGTTTGTTGTCATTCCTTATCAAAGCCGGGGTTCACCAGGCACTTAAGCGGCGTGTCTACGCGCTGGATACGTGGCACACAACCCGAGGGCTTGGTTGGTAAATATCGTATAGAAAAAAGTGAAACAGCCTCGCATAGCTTGAATTCTCGCTACAATGTACACAATTATGTTTTTATTGTTTTATGACCTAAGATTTTACGGATGACATTTCATGGCAATGACTCGGGGAGAAACAATAATGCCACTTTATTAGACTTTGCCTTAATCTGGCCGTGTCTGAGAAATAAGTCTCGTAATTTTCTTATATTTTTTTCATAGCGTTAGATATAATATAGAAATGTAAATACATAAGGAAAGTCGTGAATCATAATATTCATTACCTGTTCGCACCAAGCCTAACACACGTCCTCACTCCCTTTTCGTGCTTGCTGCAAGCATCGGTTCGTGACCAAACTTCCTCTCCCGCAGAAAAACCACGGCAGCCCCCTGGACTACCACCGCCACGCCGGCGACTTGGGCAACATCATCGCCGACTACAACGGCGTGGCTCGCATCTCCCTCTTCGACAGACACATATCTCTCGACCGGAATTCTCCGGCTTACGTCGGCGGGCTCGCCGTCGTCATCCACGCCGGCGAGGACGACCTGGGGCGCGGCGGGGACGCCGAGAGCCTCAAGACTGGCAACGCAGGCGGTCGCGACGGCTGCGGCATCGTCCGTGTGGCGCAGGCCCAGCGATACACACGTACAAAGTCTTCCTACTACAATTGAAAGTCTCTCTTCTTACTTACTCCCATGTGTCATTTTAGACGTGACTATCATTGTTATAGTAATCATTAAGGCCTATATCACTGAGGCAGCACCTTGCTGCCGGTTGTTCAAAGGCATTATTATACCCAAATTGGAAATACACTGTAAATAAAATTATATGACTTTGCAACTGATTTTAACCGTATATTAAAAGGTTTCAGTAAGTGACATTTATGTTTCTTAATAAAGGCTTGAATAAACGAAGGTCGGTGTCTTATGATCCAATAAAACATAACAATGTTTTAAATGACAGATTCGTAACATTATGAACTGTTGGAGTAGATAATTAGTTTAATAACTATATTACACTAATAATCAGTCAAAATCATAATAATTCTTATTTTATTTTCTGAACTTGAAGGTAGAAGGAAATCTATAACCTAGATTTGTATGATAGACAGTCTTCTCGTATACATGAAAAATAGTTTGTCTTAGCAAATGCGCAGGCTGGCCAAAATGACAACGGCTAGAAAAAATCCCTCTAGTATACAAGAATACACAGGTCCTCTCCTCGCTGTCAACGCTGAGTAAATTACCGTAACGAGACAAGTGAAGGACGACCCACTCTAGGAAAGGGAGGGGAGGGAAATGTGTTTAGCAGATCAGCTCAACGAGTCGCTCTCCAGAGATATCGGCATCCAAGGCAGTTTCCCATAAAAGAAATTATAGCTATTATCAGAAAACCCACGACTAAAACAGCAGATCTAACATGCGGGCTCCCACAGCGCCTTTCCGCCCCACCATTCACTTGCGCGAGATATATTGTGTACACAAGTCTCCCCTGACGCAGCGCGACACTCGTTCTTGGCACGTGGTGGGCGCGGGAAATAGATTACGCTCGCTCTGTTTTTTGGGCCGAATTCCTCGGTTTATCCAAAGCAAAATAACGCTGAGCATTTTTGGACGCCTGTTATTTCGCTTTGTGTTATACGGGAAATTGTCAAATGGTTATTCATTGTATGTTCATGGCGCTGCAAAAACGTGAGTTCAAGCGAATAACTGTGAAATATATGACGGAAGCACAGAGGCATCAAAGCATGCAAAGAGACTCACTTGACTGAGCATGCTTTGAGAAATGCATATCAGGAATACGGAGAGAACTGTGTTCGAGACGGAAGTTGTAATGGCAGAACATATCTTGCTTGTGCTACTAGTAGGACATTGCAAAGCGCATGGAGATGGTTAACAAGACAGTATGTACGACTTTTAAAGCTTGTCATTGTTACAAATTTTAGGTATTTTGGTCCTGCCCGTTCCCATATTAGCAATCATTTATCATCATTTTCGAATAAATTTACTCCTAAAGAAATCTTCCTTTTTATCATAGATAAGCAATAATCGTCTCTCTCACTCCCATGCGCGCAATGTTTGTGCGGATTTGCACGGAATCGCATGTATTGGGTAAATCAAACCTAGATACGGTCGTGGGTGAGTCTACTGTAGATATGATAGTGGGTTGAGAACCACCAACAATGATTACCTACACAGCTACTCCCCTGGGGAAGGATCATGGGTCAGCCACACCAGTATTAAGACCCAGTCAACTGCACGAATATGATTATATTAATATATATATATATATATATATATATATAGTGTGTGTGTGTGTGTGTGTGTGTGTGTGTGTGTGTGTGTGTGTGTGTGTCTATATATATATCTATATCTATATCTATTTATATATACATATATAGAGAGATAGATAGAGAGATAGATAGATTCATACGTACGTACATACATACATACATACATACATACATACGTGGGGAGATAGATATAGATATATATGCATATATATATATATTTATATAATACATATATATTTGTATATATATATATATCTAGGTATGTATATGTGTATGTATGTCTATCTATCTATCTATCTATATACAGATATATATATAAATATATATATTTATGCATATACGTACATACGCGCATGCATATATATATATATATATATATATATATATATATATATATATATATATATATACACACACATATATATGTATATATATGTGTGTGTGTGTGTGTGTGTGTGTGTGTGTGTATGTGTGTGTGTGTGTGTGTGTGTGTGTGTGTGTGTGTGTATGTGTGTGTGTGTGTGTGTGTGTGTGTGTGTGTGTGTGTGTGTGTCTGTGTGTCTGTGTGTCTGTGTATATGTGTGTGTTTGTGTGTGTGTGTGTTTGTGTGTGTATGTAGTTTATGTATGTATAAATATAGATATATATACATGCATATATATATATATATATATATATATATGCATATTTACATATATACATCTATCTATCTATCTATATATATATATATGAATATATATATATATATACACACATACATATATATATATATATATATATATATATATATATACACACATACATATATATATATATATATATATATATATATATATATATATATTTATTTATTTATATACATAAATATATATACACACACATACAGACATACATACACATATATACAGAGAGAGAGAGAGATAGACAGATAGATAGACAGATATATAGATATAGATATAGACACACACATGTGTATATATGTATGTGTGTATATTATATATATATCTATATAACACAAAAAACAACACACCTAACAACAAACCATAAACAATCCTTAATAATCACACTATACACAAACAACCACACACACACACCCCCCCCACTACACCCAAACAAAAAAATCATACAAATCAAAAACTAAAAAACAATCAAAACACATCTATAAAAATACAATAAACTACAAACAACCTACAACAACACACAAACACACACACTCACACACTACAACACAACCCCACCACCCCACCACCCACCACCCCACTAAAACCAATCCAACACAATCACACACAACTCTCACACTCAAAAAAAACCAAACCAACACTACACAACACAAAAACAAACAATCACATCTACACTACACTCCCCCCCCCCACACCCCCCACCATCCAACACACACATCCACAAAAAAAACACCCACACACACAAACACACTCACAACACTCCAACACAAAAAAACATTACCTTCAAATAAAATTACCCATCAAATCATAATATAAAACACTACCACAAAAATAAAACACAACAAAATACACACACTAAAAAAAAAAAACACCCACCCCCCCCCCCTCCCCCCCCCCCCCCCACCCCACAAACAACAAAAAAAACCACACACAAACTACACACACAAAAACAACACTCACTAAACACCCACCCCCCCACAAACAAAATCAAACACTCACAACAAAACTAAAACACAAACTAGCTACACCCCCACACACCACTAATTTATATATATATATTTTTATATATATATATACATATATTTAAATCTATAAATATTAATATAATATATATATATATATTAATTATATTATATATGTATACACAGACATATATTAATATATAACCGACAAATAAATAGATATGCACTTACATACATATACAGACTCTATATCTATATTTATTTATCTGTGTATGTTTAGTATTTAATATATACACCCACACCCGCTGCTGCGCGCGCCCCCACACACACACACACACACACCCAACACCACCACCCCCCCACACACAACACACACACACCACACACATAAATACTATATATCTATAATATATATATATATTATATATATACATATCGGGAGAGAGAGAGGAGAGGAAGAGTATGAGAGAGAGAGAGAAGGAGATGATGAAGAGAGAGAGAGATGACGGATGGAGTAGCGAGAGAGAGAGATGCATGATGAGTGAGAGGGATAAGAAGAGGAGAGAGATGAGAGAGAGAGGAGAGAGAGAAAGGGCTTGAAAGAGAGAGAGAGGGAGAGATGAGACGAGAGAGAGAGAGTGAGCGATAAGATCTATTGAGGAGAGAGAGAGAGGAGATAGAGAGAGAGAGAGAGAGAGAGCCGAGAGAGAAAGAGATAATGCAAAACACTATCACAATAATTTAATACTTTGTACTTATCAGAGCATAAAACTCATCTTTGTTAGAGATCTAAATTATAGTTTTACACGTGAATACATTTATTAGACTGGATAGTTTTTTTTAAGACCACTAAAAACGCGCCAGAGATATTGTACTTCAAGAAGTCGATTAAATGCTCTTACGCCCGCACTCACGAGGTAGCCCCCCCCCCCCTTGGATCCCCCACCATTCAACCCCCTCTCCATCTTATTACGGGACTTGCGTGACCTCTGTTCGCCTTCCTGTTGTTGTGTGGAGGCCTGACCTGCCCCGGAGCGATCTCTCAACAACAAGCACCTTTCACCTCGCCCCTTAACCCAGGTCATTTCAGGTCAAAGATTTTTTTTCTCGAGAATTACCCTCTTTGTCTATATAGAAATTATATCTTTGAAATGGGACTACTGAATACGTAGTTTGGCGGTTTTTACATATATATATAAGGTTTCTAAATGCGTTGAAATACGAAAAAGTAGCAACCTCAAAAGCAGTTTTAATGTGGAGCAAAATAGCGGATTGGCCCCCCCACTTAACCCCTTTCATTATTATGATTACCAATCGAATGGAATTTGTTGAAGTTTTTAGATGATTTTTTCATTTGTTAATTTGCTCGTTTCTTTTTTCTTTTTTTTTAAATCTCTACACATCAGTAAACATACACTCACACCCCACACACACACACACAAACACAAACACAAAACCACACACACAACACACACCACACACACACACACAAATATATATATATATAATATATATATTATTTAATCCTATATATATATATTATAACAAACATACATATACATGTATATTATATACACACAAAACACACCCTCAGACAGAAACACACACCACCACAAACCACCCACACTCACACCCACACCACACACAACACACACACACAACACACACACCACATACACACATATATATATTATATATATATATCTATATAAATATATATATATATATAAATATTTATATATATATATTGTATATATGACTATATATATGTATATTTATATGTAGGGTATGTATATATATAATACATTATAATACATATATATATATGTATATATCATATATATATATATATATCATATCTAATATATCTATGTGTGTGTGTGTGTGTGTGTGTGTACGCGTCGTGTGTGTGAGTGAGTGTGTGTGTGTGTGTGTATGTGTGTGTGTGTGTGTGTGAGGTATCATGAGTGTGTTGTGTGTGTGTGTGTGTGTTATCTGTGTGTGTGTGTGTGGTGTGTGTGTGTGTCGTGTATCACATATATTTATATATCAGTAATGTATATATATGTATATTATATATATGTAGTGTTAGTGTGTGTGTGTGTGTGTGTGAGTGTGTGTGTTGAGTGTACACCACACCAGCATATATATATACATAAATATATATATATATAACAATTATATATTTTATATATATATGTGTGTGTGTGTGTGTGAGTGTGTGTGTGCGTTGTGTGTGTGTGTGTGAGTGTGTGTGTGTGTGTAGAGAAATTTGTGTGATGTGTCACACACACCTCATATATATATATCTATATAGTATTATGTGTTGTGTGTGTTTGTTTGTGTGTGTGTGAGTGTGTGTGTGTGTGTGTGTGTGTGTGTGTGAGTGTTGTGTGATTGTGTGTTGTCTTATTATATTATATATGTATATAACTAAGTTATTATATTATATCTCTATCTATCTATCTATCTTTATATATATATATATATAAGCACACATGTATGCATACATTGGTGAACATATAGACAGACAGACAAAACAGGAAGTTAGACAGATGGATAGATAGACAATATAGACAGGTAGGTA
Organism: Penaeus chinensis; assembly: GCF_019202785.1. Taxonomy (NCBI): domain Eukaryota; kingdom Metazoa; phylum Arthropoda; class Malacostraca; order Decapoda; family Penaeidae; genus Penaeus; species Penaeus chinensis. The sequence goes on from NC_061820.1 coordinate 17,054,819, forward strand.
AGTGGAAAGTTATATATTCTTATGTGTATGTGTACCTCGCTGTGAATTATAGACTGAAATCTTAATTCAATAGTTACAGATTCCTCCCACAAGAGGTAATGATGACAAATAATAATAATAAAAAAGTCCGCACCCTCGCACGGCGGTCCAGATTGGCCCCGCCCCCACCGCTTCAGGTCCTGCGTGCCCCAGCGGCCAGTCAGCCCAGCCAGCCCCCCCCCCCCAGCCCCCCTCCCCAGCACCCCCCCCGCAGCCTCCAAGGCCCCCCCTCCCAGCAGTCCCCCCTAACACAAGCAGAGTCCCCCCAGCCCCAGCAGCCCCAGTTCCAGCAGGTCCACCAGCAGCTCACAGGTTATCAGCCCCCCCCAAGCCCCCACCCCAGCAATGCAAGCACCCCCCCCCCCACCCCCCCCCCCCCCCCTACCAGCCCGCCCCAGACATCCCCCCAGGTACCCCAGCCCATCCCCCCCCCCCAGCACACCCCCAGCCCCAGGTCATGCCCCCAAGCCAGGCCCCCCCCCTCCCAGCAGGTCCCACACAAGCCCATGTCTCTAAGGAGCGGTAACCTCAGATGTTTATGATAACTTGTAACAGCTCTGCAAGTGAAGAGTGAGCTCTTTCTGTTCCTTCGCCATTGCGTTATATCTGATAGTGATGCCTCCTCATCAATATTGCAATTACGAAATTCATTGTTGCTCCCGCCGCCCCCCTTCACAAACTCACGAACATTAATAACTACCCAATGAAAATACAGTGTAACCAAAAGGAAACAAAAAAAACAAATAAAAGACTAAGATACAACAAAAAGCAAAAAAACCTACTCACAAATACTTTCGACATAAACTAACAAAAATAACTAAACAACACTAAGATATGGCATATGAATATTAGACGTATTTTTGTACGGCGAAGAATCATAAATTTTCTTATTGCCAATACCATTTCATCGTTACCTTCAGCCCGGTACCACTGTACGTGTGTTTGAAATACATTCGAAGTCAAAGCGAGAGTTTGCCATATGTTTCCGATTCGCTGTTTGTTTTAACTGCTGGTACGTTTGGCCTTCCTTGAGTGGCCTGCGATTCCGAGTGACGTCATATGTTCCGTTTTCCTTTTAGCTAAGGAATTAGACGGTATTTTTGAACATCGAAGGTTTTAAATCCAAAAGAGACTTTTGTTATTTTATGCTATGTGTATCATACCTTGAATGTTTATTGAAGGTAAATTGAAACGTAGATTCATTTATGGTATGCTTTAATGCGTCAGATTATTTATGCTTAAATGGGAAAGTGCAAAAAAATATTGGTACAGTTATGTTACTTATTTTCTACGATATTTTGTTCGTGTTCAGAGATCTGAAATGAAGTAACCCTTTGCTTTCCCCCAGGGTCCTAGTACTGTGTATTTTCTTGGCTTCATGCCTGGCGGAGGAGATGCCCCCGGGCGCCGAGGACCTCACTCGGGTCGCCATGGACGTTGCCGCACAGGTGGGTCTTCATTTTTCTATTCATTGTGTGATGTGACAATAACGCCTCCTGACTCTCTCTCTCTCTCTCTCTCTCTCTCTCTCTCTCTATATATATATATATATATATATATATATATATATACATACATACATGCATATATATATATATATATATATATATACATACATATATATATATATATATATATATATATATATATACATACATGCATATATATATATATATATATATATATATATATATATATATATACATATATACATACATGCATATATATATATATATATATATATATATATATATATATATATATATACATACATGCATATATATATATGTATATATATATATATATACATATACATATATACATACATGCATATATAAATATATATATATATATATATATATATATATATATATATATACATATGTACATACATGCATATAAATATATATATATATATATATATATATATATATATGTGTGTGTGTATATATATGTCTCTGTCTATGCCTATCCCACATCTCTATTCAGTATCTCCGTACCCCCTGTCGAACCTCCTTTGCTTGCAGGTTGCGGGCGAGATGCCTCCGCCGGGCCCGGAGCCGCGCGAAGAGCTCCCGCAGGAGGAGGCTGAACCCGAAAAGCTTCGCATATACATCGTTCCGCACACCCAAAGGGCTCGCGTTCCTCAGGTACTCTCAAATCTCAAGCTTTTATGTGTTCCTGTACCTTTACATCATAGGTATTTCCAAGGATTAAAGTCACACTGATGATTACATTTAATTCTGATGTTTTCATGTTTTTGATTTTAGCAGTTTCATGTAAAGTGTACCATAAATATATATTAGACTTATGAACTGTACATACGTGTGACAGGTATTTGTCTGAATTCACGACACTGATTTCCTGCAAGAATTAGGCGTGTCACCTTCCCTTACTATCGCCTCGTTTTCCAGCGTCCAGTGGTTCCCTTCCCTCTCGCAAGGTTCAACACGCCCTTCTACGGCACGCAGTACCCGCGCCCCTTGGCCCAGCCCTTGGTGGTTCCGGCAGACCAGAACCTCTTCCGCACCCACCTTCCGCAGGCAACCGGCGAGGTCAAGGGCGAGGGCGAGCTGGTCATGGAGCACCCGCTGGCCCGCGTCGTTTACCTGAACACGCCCACTTACAGCCCCCACTACATCTACGACCCTCTGCAGGGCCAGGTCACGCAGTCGCAGTACTTCATTGACAAGAAGAGCTGCCTCAACACCCCCGTGGCGGCCTTCTGTCTCACCAAGCCTGTGCTGAACATCTAATGGCCGTTTTTCTGTTCCAACTTTGAATATCATCGTCTACAAAGTGAATCATTACCTCAATTGAGTTTTTAGTTACGTGTACATTCTGTGTTTGTTTGTATTCATCATCACGTATGTTCAAGGTTTATGAATTTCGGTTGTGATCATCATCCACCTTTATCCATTCTTTATCTCCGAATTACTAAACGCTTCCACCTCTTACTCTAATAATTGCATGTCAGACCCAGTCAGGGGTTTAAGTTATATAACATAAACATGACAAAGTAAATAAAGAAATAAATGTTCATACGGACCACATCCTCGGGTTTGGCAAGCATCTGACATTAGTGCTGAGCGAGCGGTCGAGTGTGTCACAGCGCACGGCCGAGACAGGGCCCGCGTTCTGGGATACACGAGACCCCCGGGAAATGCATGCGCGAAATATACTGTGGTACAAATCCTAATATTAGTGTCGACAAGGACAATAAAAATATAAATTATTTGCGCTTGTTTATTAAACCCAATACCTGCCTTATTTACGCTCTCGAGGTCTGACCCAGTGCACAGACCCACACATGTTCAGGTTCTCCATCACCGTCTGCTAACTTGCCACATATGTAGGTTAAACACTTTAAGTCGAAGTGCAAGACAAAGTGCAAATATCTGTGCTTGCGTGATGCATGAAAACCTTGAGAATACATGACTTAGGATGGAAATATGTAGGTGATAATCGTACAAAACGATCTATCACCACAAGTTACGAAATGTTTCTAGAAATGAATAAATACAGAATAAATCGTGTACGTCAAGATACAATGCCCGGTGCCGCAACAATCAACGATCGGGGATGAGACCATAGTTATTGCGAGGTATGCCAAAGCTCTGTGCCGATTGCATAACAAAGCACTTTTCAAACTAAAGGTAGTTAAGGGTGAAAAGAAAGAAAACAGTTCACATAGCGATTTTGTAAATAACAACAGCAATAATGATGGTGATTGATAATGACAATGATAGTGATAATGAAAATAATAATGATAATATTATTATTAATAAAATAATTATTATGATGATAATAATACCGATATCACCAATGATGATGATAGGAATGATGGTAATAATTATGATAATAATGATAATAAAGATAGTGATGATGACAATAATAATGATAATAATGTTAATGATAATAATAATGATAATAATAACAATAATAATAATAATAATAATAATAGTAATAAGAATAATAACAATATCAGTAAGAACAATTAATGATAATAACGACAATGATAATAATGATAACGGTAATAATAATACCAAAGTAGCAGACTGTAAGGGGTAACATCATGTCTACTTTTAATCATAATTCCAAACATTCTTGAATTCGAAATATAAGAAGAAACTAAACTTTGTTGAAGTTAACATTAACATCAAGGACTTAGTACTAACATGAATGACTTTTCATTTAGCTAAGGAACGCTAGGAATTTTTACTTCAATCCAGCGCGTCTCCAACGAGCAAGTTCAGAGGCCAGGGATTATTTTTTTTCTGTGAGAAGGACATCCGCGTTGGGGAGATATTTGCGTTATTTGTTCAGTTCATTCTTCCTATTAAAAAACGCATCGGCATGGGATAAATACATGTTGTCTTGGATAATTTGTTAGCGAGATGAAGAGAGAAAAGGTATAGGAAGAGGGTAGATGTGGTGCTGGAGATGGCAGTTTTGGTGATGATGGTGTCAAAGTGCTGAGAAAAGTAAAGGTAAAAGTAATGATAATAAGAGAGAAAACAGAAACGAGGAAATGAAGCCGGACGCCAGCAAAGAAAGGACACAGTGTCCAGAGGAGACACACCCTGGGACCGAAGCCTCGACGTCGGCGAAGGACCCGAGCCCGAGGGCGGCGCTACTCACCGATGGTGGTGATGAGGATGATGGAGTAGAAGAGGGCGCCGGCGAAGGTCCACTGCTGCGTATTGAGGTCCTCGGAGCCGTCCCAGCCGTCGTTCTTGATGGCGCTGATGAGGGAGCGCTCGAACAGCTTGAGGCGCTCCCGCACCGACGCCGCCCACATGCTCTCGTTCAGGACCTTCATGTCGTCCGTGATGACCCACAGGTCGTCCGTCACCTGCGGGAGGAGACGGGGACGGGGTCATGGGTGCGCCGGGGTGGGCTTGCGGGACGCTAATAAGCAAGGTTACTGTTATTATCTATAACGACATTATTTTACCGTTAGTAAATGAGGTTGCTGTTGACATTGTTATCAGGGCGATTATCGTCTTCGCTTATAAGATTAATGTTGCCATCAACATTGCTGAATAGTATAATTTTTATTATTACCATTGCTCTTCTTGTTAATAGATATAGTATTTCTGATTACTACTTTACTGGTTACCATTACTTATCTATTTCATTTTAACCTTATTATCCCGGACATTCACAATCATAATTGCCATAGTTACTGTAAAGGGTCATTTTCTACAAACTGTATATGGAAAGCAACGAAGAGAAGGACAAAAAACACACCAGTTTGCCGAAGGCTTTTGCTGTATATTAATTCAGGCACTAGAGAAGTAGTAAAGCCAAAAGGCCATCGCCATATTCGTGTCTTTAGTTTTCCCTTCGTTTCTGTTGTAAGTGCAATCTATATCATGACCGCTATTCATCCTTATTAGGATCCCTATCAAAGCTTTTTCTGGCAACTATTATCGCCGTCACTATTGTCACTGACAGAACATCAGTAGCAAACATAATTGCACTTGCACAATCACTGCTGCTTACCTTGAGTCTCACGGACGACATGTTCTTCTTGATTTGGAGTTCATGCTCGGCCTCGAGTCTCTCGAAGGTGAAGGCTCCCACGATGGTGTAGCCTATGACCAGCGAGACGAGGCCTATGTGGCTGATGAGGAATTTGACTATATTCTTGAGGTAGTAACCACAGCTATCACATTGCCCGCCTTCCTCGCGCATCTTGCTGCGAATTTGTTTTTCTGGCGCGTCAGAGGCGATCTGAATTCGATTCTGCCAATGCTTCTCTTTTTTTCTTTCTTCTTTTTATCACTTTTTTCGTCTTTCACCCAACTGTATTTACGAAAGAAGTTTTCATTATGTTGTGAAATTGTTTTTTTTTTCAGTTCTCTACGTCCACTTCATGTTTTCTAGGAAGCATCACTTTCATTCACTATAGGTAGAAAAAAATCTTTTTTAACGAGGAGGAAGAGACAGGGAAGAAAAGAGCATTCTCATACCTTTACACTGAATCCCTCCCACCTTTGTTCACTTGTGTCAACATTTCTTACTACTGATTTATTTCTCATTGTCATTTGCCAGTCCGAGATAAAAAAAAAAAAAAAATGAAAATGAAAATGAGAAACCAATACAGTTCCTCTGTAACGAGAGTAGTGAAAGTCTTCATACGTAATCATCGCAGCAGCTTCACATGTACTTATTTTCTGCTTCTGTGACTCGGCTTTCATCGCCTAATTATCATGTCGACTTCGCGAATCTCGCGCCGAAAAAGAACGAGATAAATCGCTCCTCCAAGATCATAAAGATTGTTGGAGGGTCTTGAATATGACTGCTGGTGACATCTGGCAATGTAGGTCTCGTGAAGGTTGATTTACGTTGATTGATGACGTTTGATTAGAAGCCTTTTACTGCGACACTAAAGAGGGGTCCCGGTACGCATTGTATTTGCACGCGTACTCCGTACTTGTAAACTTGTAAATATATATCTAGAACACTTCGTTTGTGAATACGTCTGGGTGTGCAAATGACATGTGCTAAATGCCCTAGATTTTATTCTGGATATACGAACACAAATGAAACCTTACGTGAGAACCCCGTAGATATCCCCAGAGAGCTCTCCACCCTTCCCCTCTCCGCTCGGCCTTCCATCAAAAGCCGAGTTTTCTAGCTTCATAAAGTGTGCTTGAAGAAGCCGACACGCGAGGGGTGATGCATCCCTTCGGCATTAGTACCGTTATACATCCCACGGCTAAAATCAAAACAAAACAAACAAAAATGTCTTGGAGCTCGGCCAAGTCCCCGCTACACGGCTTTGATGTGTTTGCAACGCCGCCAAAAATATTAGCCTCTCGTCACGGCGAGGAGAATCGACAGGAGTTATGGGATGCTTGACGTTTACCTAGAGTGAAAGCAAACAAACACGATTTCCTTCAGGTAAGTTGGCTCGTGACTGTGATTATCCTCAAGCAAAACAGGCAAAGAGTAAACAACCTCCGCGGCCACAAAAGGCTACAGAAATAGCGTCGGCGGCCTCGTTCTGACTGCGAACCACCCTGGGCCTGTCCCGCGACGCTCGGCGGCGGGGGCGGGGCACGGAGCCCAGGCAGGTTTTCCTCCTTTTAAGAAGCTTCGTATTCCCGCTCATGATGTCCTTGGTGAATCTATTTGAAGGTTATTCTAAAGGGATAAACTGCCCTCGATATTCTAAATTCTTCAGCCGTAACTCTATTTTTCTTGTTTATCTCGACCTAAAATTCCAACAGCTCCTGCTATGTCCTCTAGCCTGTACCTGTCGGATTCCATTCTTTATCACCTTGTCTATCTTTCCCAATGCTCTTCGCTGTTTTTTTACTGTATTTCTCTGCCATGTTCATACTATCTTTTTCTTCCTATTTATTTTTATTCTCTCTTCTTCTCTTTTTTTCTTAATGTTTAATTTCTTTACTTCTGCCAATGCTATCTACTCAATCCGTTATCAGTCCATTGTCCCTCTTACCCCCCCCCCCCCCCACACATGACCTCACATTCTCTCGTCTCTGCTCTCG
>NC_061820.1:17072380-17079880 GCF_019202785.1 Penaeus chinensis
AGTTGAGAGGGGGGGAAGAGAGGAGAGAGAGAGAAAGTAAGAGGGGGAGGGGGGAAGAGAGGAAGAGACGGGGAGAAGAGAGGAACAGAGACGGGAAGGAGAGAGAGGGAGAGGGGAAAAGAGGAGAGAGGAGGTTGATGGAGGAGAGAGAGAGAGAGAAAAGGAGAGAGAATGAAAAGGAAAAAAAAAAGAGAGAGAAGAGGGAAAAAAGGGAGAAGAGAAGAGAGAGAGGAGAGAGGAAGGGGGGGGGGGGGAGAGAGAGAGTGAGAAACCCGGGAGCCAAAATAGAGGAGATGGGAAAGGGGAGGAGAGAGAGGGGGGGGGGAGAGAAAAAGTGAGAAGGAGGGGAGAGAAAGAGAGAGAAGGAAAGAGAGAAGAGGAAAAGAGACAGGAAGAGAAAAAGGAGAGAGAAGAGAGAGAGGAGGGAAAGAGAGTGGAGAAAAGGAGAGAGAAGAGAGTGAGAGGGAGGATGGAGAGGAGAGAGAGAGAGGGAGAGAGGAGGAGAGAACGGGAAAATCATTTTAAACGCTCCCTTGTCTTTCCAGGCGGCAGCACAAGACTTCCCTACCTCTTCTCCTGGTCCGATGCTTGCTGGTGCGAAACCCAATGAACTTCACGCACTTTTTCCCCTCCTTTTCCCTTCCCTAATCAGTCCCTTCCTCTTTACTTCTCTCCCTCTTACCCTCCCCCTCCTTTTTCCTTCCCCCCTTTCTTCCCTTCTCTTCCGTCTATCCCCATTCTTGCTCTTTCCTCTCCCTCCCGATCACTTTTCCTCCTTCCCTCTTCTCATTCTCTTCTCTTCTGTCTCCCTTCCTTCTCCCTCTCCCCCTCTCCTCGTTAATTTTCTCCCTCCTCCCTTTGCCCTCTCTTTTCACCCTAACGTTTCTTCCTCTCCTCCTCCTCCTTCTGATCCTCTTCTTCTTCTTACTATTCTCTTCTCGTCCTCCTTTACCCTCCTTATGCGTTCGCTTTCCTCTTCTCCTTCCCTTCCCTCCCTCTTCCAACTGTGTCCTTCCCTTGTTACCTTCCTCACTGCCCCTCTTCCCGTCTGCCCTTTTCTGTCTTTTTCCCCTTCCTTTACTTCCTTTTCCCTCCCTCCCCTCTCTTATTCCTCCCACCACTCTGTCCCTCCTGTCCTTTCCCCTCGTATCTCTCTTTTCCCTCTTTACTCTCCTAATTTCTTCCTACTTCCTTCTCCATTTCCCACTTCTCTCTTTCCCTTCCCCGCACCCATTTCCCCCTCCTCCACTTTTTCTCTTCCTCCCTTCTCCTCCCCTCCATCTTCTTCCCCCTACCTCCTCTGCTCCCTCTCCATCCCCTCCCCTCCCTCTGCCCTCCTCCCCCCGGGGCCAGTCACACCCCCGGGCGTCCTCGCGGCCACCCATCGCGGGCGTCTCCTTCGCTCCGGCCTCCCGCTGCCGCACCAACACCGCCTCCCTTTGCTGCGCCGCGTGTCGCGTGCAGGGGCGGCGGCGGCTCCTGTGAGTCAGTTGCGCCTCGGGGAACGGAGAGCAAAACCTCTGGCGCCGGGAGTGCCTCTTGTAACATTTGCATTTTCTCGAGAGCGTTTACATTCGACAAAAAACATTTAACTGAAGTTTTTTTTTTTTTTTTTTTTTTTTTTTTTTTTTTTTTTTTTTTTTTTTTTTTGTCTTCTTTCAAGTATATTTCTCTCTCTCTCTCTCTTATATTAATATCCCTCTAAATGCTACGTTGTCTCACAAATCTGTTATTCGGGTCTGCCTATATATCAGAGCGAAAGACAACAAAGGAGTTGACATTTGCACAAACAGAAAGGTGACGTCGAGGATGCTACAGTGGCTGCACGAAGAAGCTCGCGTGCTTCATTTTGAGCATGTCGAACCGGAAAAAAATAAGGACTTTATATACAAGAAATCGCCTCATCAATAACAATAATGATAATAATGATAATGAAGATGAGGATGATGATGATAATAATAATGATAATAATAATAATAATAATAATAATAATAATAATAATAATAATAATGATAAAAAATAATGATAATAACAATAATGATATTAATAATAATGATAATAATATTATAATAACGATGATAATAATAATAATGATAATAAAAACGATCATAATAATCAGTGAAAACAAAATATAACTCAAAGGTAAATAACAGTAATGATACTGCTACAAATAACAGCTATGATAATGATGAAGATAAACAGAACAGAAGTAGAAGAACCATCGAACTCGGGCCGCCCATCCTCAATGATTTGTCAGGGCGGAGAGCTCCTGTGTCTCAGATTAAGTGCCGAGTGAAGCGGCGCGTCGAGAAAACAAATCAGAGGTAACGAGACTTCGATGGGACTTCGATGTCAGCCGCTGCAATATTCCCCCATCAGCCTCACTCTACGGCGTCGTCTGCCTTCCTGCGCGACAAGGAGCCGGTGGGCTGTCGCTCGTAACAGCTGGAGTCGGTGGCGTGTGAGCGAGGCCGGTTTTGGCAAGACGCTAACCGTGTGCGTTGTGATCGTGAGGGTTATGATAAGGCTGTTGAGAATGGTGTGAAGATGACGATATCATTATAACCATAATTGTTGTTATTATCATCTTCATGGTCAATAAGATCATTATGACTATTATGATCAATATTGTTATATTATTATCATTACTATTATCATCATCATCATCATCATCATCATCCTTATCATCATCATCATCATCGTCGTCGTCGTTGTCATCATCATCATTATTATTATCATAATTATTATTACTATCATTATTGTTACAATTATTATTGTTATTATCATTATCACTACTCTTACTGTTATTATTATCACTATTATTATTATCATTATTATCATTTTTATTATTATTATTATTATTATTATTATCATTATTATTATCATTATCATTGTTATTACTATTATTGTTATTATCATAATAATAGTAATAGTAATAATAATAATAATAATAATAATGTTATAACAATGATAAAGATAATAATGATTATAATGATAATAATAATGATAATGTTAATAATAATAATAAAAATAATAATAATGATAATAATAATAATAATAATAATAATAATAATAATAATAATAATAATAATAATAATAATAATGATAATACAACAAAACAACAACAACAAAACAATAATAATGATAGTAACAATACTAATGATAATAATAATAATGATAATGATAATAATAGTGATCTTAATAATAATAATAATAATGGTAATAATGATAATGATAATAATAATAATGATAATAATAATAAAAATAATGATGATGATGATAATAATAATAATGATGATGATAATAATAATAATGATGATGATAATAATAATAATGATAATAATAATAATAATAATAATAATAATAATAATAATAATAATTGTAATAGTAATAATAATGATAATAAGGATATACATTCATAATAAAGATAATAACAGGAATGATGATGATGAGAATTATCATAGTGACAATATCAATGATTGTTTTATAACTGTCATTATTCTCGTCAATATCGTCAGCATAATGATTCTGAGCATTAGTAGTAGTTAAAATAGTAAGAATATATAACCTAGCTTAATCATCATTACTACCTTTATAATTGTTATTCTTACTCTTATTATTGTTATCACTTTTACAATTATCATCACTATCATTATCTCCATAATCGTCCGTATTTTCACTACCACTTTTATCGTTGTCAGTATTTTTTTCTTCTATTGATCATTATAAGAACCTCTCTTTGGACCAGTACTGCCCTGTATGAATGCGGACAGATTCGGAAGTCTACGGGGCACAACGCGCACTTCGCAGGCGTCGTGGAAAGCAGCCCACAATCCCTCACGAGCGGAGATCCGTGGCGGCATCAGCCGACGACATATGGCCGCCATGCCTCGCCTCACCCTCGCGACCCACGATCGTGCCAGAGGAATCAACATTATCAGATATTTCCGAGCTGATTAAGGAGACCATACCTTGCCGCCACACCCGGACGTGTTTGTGTCGGGGGTGAGCGATAGGGGCCGGGAGAGGGGGCAAGGGGGCACGAGGGGCACTGAGGACGAAGAGGGGGGGGGGGGGGAGAGGGGAAAGGGGAGAAGGCAAGGGGGGGAAGGGAAGGGGAGAAGGGGGAGAAGTGGAAGGGAACGCGCGGTCGTGGCGCCTTGAAAGGTTTATAATGGTGGATATTGTGAGTAAACTGTCGGTGTTCATTCGTACGAGAAATATTTGATATGCATGACATGAATCTTAATTATATCTCTTCGTTCGGCATCTATTTCAACGAAGATGCCGTTGCCTTGTTGCCCAAGTGTACTAGAAGTGCGTTTGGCATTTTAACAGTTTTTTGAAGCTTTGATCCCCTTGATTATGTAAGATCTGACGTTATTCCGGCCGAGCGCGGAGCCACCGAGACTCGGCGCGCGCCCGAATGCCCGGCGCCTCCCCCGCGCCCGCAGCATTCCGGGCGCGCTTTCTGCCCTGCAAGCGTGACGCGCCTTCAGCCGGACCTTCCCTGGCCTCGCTCCTCGGCGGGCTCGCTCGCCAGACTCCCATTCCGCCTTTTTAAACAAATTCAGACATTCACACACATAAATGCTCACACAAACAAACACTTAGAAAAGCATGTAAACAGATTTTTTCATTCCATCAGCTGATATTATTTGAGCCATCCGTACAGGCTCCATGATCTCGAAAGCTGTTGAAATAGGCGGCCGGCAGATTTTTCTTTCAATATAATTTTGAGCACGTTTTGCTACACCGTTTCCGTATGAATTTGATACTGTGATGTATTATCGAGTTTTCTTTCCTAAGCGGCGATCTCATGGGCCTTACTGTGTGTGTATGTATATATATATCTATATATATATATATATATATATATATATATGTATATGTGTGTGTGTGTGTGTGTGTGTTTGTGTGTGTGTGTGTGTGTGTGTGTGTGTGTGTGTGTGTGTGTGTGTGTGTGTGTGTGTGTGTGTGTGTGTGTGTAAATATGTATATATATGTATGTATGTATATATATATATATATATATATATATTATATATATATAAATACAGTATAAATATATTGTATATACACATATATATATGTATATGTGTATATATATATATATATGTGTGTGTGTGTGTGTGTGTGTGTTTGTGTGTGCGTATATGTGTGCGTTTGTATACGTTTGTATGTGTGTGTGTGTGTGTGTATGTGTGTGTGTGTGTGTGTGTGTGTGTGTGTGTGTGTGTGTGTGTGTGTGTGTGTGTGTGTGTGTGTGTGTATGTGTGTGTGTGTGTGTGTGTGTGTGTGTGTGTGTGTGTGTGTGTGTGTGTGTGTGTGTGTGTGTGTATGTGTGTCTGTATGTGTATGTATGTATGTATGTATGTATGTATATATATATATATATATTATTTATTTACATATATACTCCAGCACACAGATAAGCACATATCATAGCTGGCACAACACAAAGAAGACAGATACTCCAAACCATACACACTCCGATAAACGCCCACCGTAAACACGCGAACAGATCAACAAACAGGCAACGCGAACATACACAGGTTCCTTCCGCCCTTCCCCTTTCCTCCCTCCCTCCCTCCCCCACCCCGCCACCCTTTCCCCCTTCGCCACCCAGCGCGAGGATGTTTATGTACAAAATACTCAGTGGTCTCTGGTCACGTATACAGTTTACCTGCAAGACCGAGGCTTGTTTGTTCCGCCTCAGTGCCCGCTTCTCCCGAGTGCCACTTTGCGGCCATAAAAAATTGTCCAAGTGAGAGAGAGGTGTTAGCTCTCGAGTGAAAGGTTTGGCGTATATTTGAAAGGGCGAGCGTCCTGGGTGTGAAAGGGAGTGCCTCGTCCGAATGTTTACGCTTCTTGACGCATTGTGTGTTTGTTCGGGTCGGGAATTCGAACACCTCGGGGCTGATGATGGCTCGCCTGGCCCCAGAGCACCTTCATTGGTGTTATTAGTGTTATTACAATTATTGTTGTTTCAGCTGTTGTTATCCTTCTTTTAGTACTGTAGTAATGACTTATCATCGCCATGATTATTAGTATCATTATCATTACTTGTTTTCGTTATTTTTATCACAATTGTTTTCAGCTGTATTGTTTTCATGACTAATATTATTCTCGTTGCTTGTTGTTTTGCTATCATAAACATCACTGTAACCCTTATTGCTATTATTATCACTGTTATTATCTGAATAGTCGTCATTGCCATCTTAGTATCATTAAAAATAGTCATACCGCTATCATTGTCATTACGATCGTTAATATTCTCATCCTTATCATCGTTAATGTTACCACTCTAATTATCACTATGATTGTTATGCTCTTTGTTTTGCTGTTGGTGTTTTATTATCATTGTCATCATCTTTATTGTTAGTATTTATCATTATTATCATTATTGTTGTTCCAGGTTTTACCATTATTGTTATTATCATTAATACTATTGTCCTAATTTTTATCATTTTTAACCTTCTTTCTCTCTCTGTCTCTCTCTCTCTCTCTCATCATTTTTATCCTTCTTTCTCTCTCTCTCTCTCTCTCTCTCTCTCTCTCTCTCTCTCTCTCTCTCTCTCTCTCTCTCTCTCTCTCTTCTCTCTCTCTCTCTCTCTCTCTCTCTCTCTACTTGATCTAGAACTACAGAAAAAAAAAAATAATCACGGCGAATTATGCAAGATGAAGTCCCATAATTTCATTTTCTACATTGTTCCTACAAGATTAGAAGAAAAAAATAATAATTCACTCCCCTGCTCTTCTTCCTCTTCGCCCTTTTCTCTCCTCAATTTCTCTCTGCAGACAATTTCTCTCTCGTTGCGCCTTCCCGTGAAGAAGCACACGCTCTCACTGCGCCCCAGGAACCTCCTCCCCCCCCCCCCCCCTACAAAAACTCATCGCCTTAGGTTCATTACGCCCCCCCCCCCCCTCCCCCGGCCACTCACTCGGAGGGCGACGCAGGGCAGGGACACTCGCCAGCCACTTCTGAGGGGGAGGGGGAGGGGGGGGGGGCGATACGGTGAGTGGCGCTGATAGGGGAAAGGAGCCTAATGTATTTAAGGTCTGGTGTGAAAGATGTGGCCCTTTGCTGGTGATTACTGCGAGCCGAATAATGGTTTGTTTGCATGACGACTGATATGCGGTTGTTCGCTTCCGTTTGTCTGGCCATCCTTTTCTCACTCCGCTCTTATTCTTGTCTCTCTGTCATTGTGTGACTATCGTATATTTATTCTTTTTTTTATATTAGTGTAAACCTATCCCAAGTATTTTCAACACTTTTTCCGCGTCTCTTTTTACTTGCTTTTGAACAGAACAGCATCGATAAATGTCCAATCACTTTCCTTGCCGCAACACGAGGGCAAACGGCGGCTCCTTCCCGCTCTCCCGTCTGCCACGAGCGCAGCGCTCCAGCAACAGGGCTTCCTCGTCGTTACTCAGCATACCTGTGGCTCCGAAGACTCTCCTCAGCCACCGCACATCCATCTCCCCCCCCCCCCCCCC
>NC_061820.1:17084880-17087380 GCF_019202785.1 Penaeus chinensis
TGTATACATACATATATACATGTACATATATAAATATACATATATATATGTATTTACATATATGTGTGTATATATATATGTAAACACACACACACGCACACATGTATATGTATAAATACATATGTATATATACACGTGTATATATGTATATATGTATAAATATACATATACACACACACGGGTGTGTGTGTGTGTGTGTGTGTGTGCATAAATGTGCATGAACTAGTAACACATTAAGCCCTCAACGCCAAGCGATTCTGATGCGTCTAAATCACAGAGATGTCGATTTTTTGCGCCCTTCTATCTTAATGAGGTCGAATTATGCAAACGCGAGGGAAGAAGGAGCCCAAGTTTCGCGTGAGAAGGTCTTTGTTACAAGTGATAAATTTCCGACGGCCATTCGGCGGCGCCAGTTTTTTGCCGCTCGCAAAACAGCGCTTTGTTGTCAACCAAGTTAATTGCGAGAGCTGGCACGATCGCATTTCCCGTGTATGGCTTCTCTCTCTCTCTCTCTCTCTCTCTCTCTCTCTCTCTCTCTCTCTCTCTCTCTCTCTCTCTCTCTCTCTCACACACACACACACACACACACACACACACACGCGCGCGCGCAGACACACACAAAGAGAGAGAGAGAGAAAGGAAACAGAGAGCGAGAAAGAGAATGAGGGAGAGAGAAAAAGGGAAAGAGAAAGGGAGAGCGAGAGAGATTACTAAGATCCAAACCTCGACATCACTCAGCCGTCCCCGTGATCTTATCGTCCCTCGCGACGAACATCGGCGAGTAAACAGACACGCCGCGGGCGCCGTGATCAGTGGACAAAGGATTCCTCATACGCTTCGGGGGAATAAAAGCGGCGCCCTGAGAGGCAGTACCTGCGGCGCGGCTCATCAAGCGCTGCCACCCGGCTATTCTTTAAATCATTCTAGATAAAATTAGAGGAAACTTTGGCGGACAGGCACACGCTTTGTTTGGCTGATATATAGACCCTCGTGCTATTGCCGCTGACAAATTCGCAACAAATTTGCATACACGTGACTCATGGCCCGCTGAAGCAATGGATGGAGGGAGATTCCGGCTCTTGTGTAGCTGTCAGCAGCACGGCGTCGAGGGACATACGTGCGCGTCGTCGGCAGTTGGGGAAAAAGGTGCCCTGGTCCACGCGGGGTCAGCTCGGGCCTGCAGCGTCTCAGCTCTCGGAATCAACGCTGATGTCTCCCTGTCTTTGAGTCACACCTTCTTGTTATTATTACGTGTACAAATAAAGAGTAATTAATAAACAGTTGGGTCATACTGCCCTTATCGTGCGTAAACATTAATATCCGTACACAGATTTCCCAGATGTGCATGAAAAACGTTCGCATATCATAAGTCGGCGAGTTCATATGAAAGGGCTTAAGGTTCCTGGAAACTCTCTCTTGTTTCAGATTTGCCCAAAGTGAGTGATGGATTATGGAGACACGCCCGCTCTCCTCCTGCTCCTGCTCCTCCTCTTCATCTTTCTCTTCCTCTTCCTATGCCTCTTCTTCCTTCTCCTCCTCTTTCTCTTCCTCTTCCTCTTTCTATTCCTCTTCCTCTTCCTCTTCCTCTTCCTCTTCTTCTTCCTCCTCCTCTTCCTCTTTCTCCTTTCGTACCCTACCTTTCAACCTGTCTTTAACCTCTCGTTTCCCTCTCCCTCGTTTACTGACAGCGCGAGGACGGGCCAGATGGCAACCTGTCTGATCATATGAGCACAAACTCTCTCGCAACTCCACCGCAATTGCACATCGAGGAGGATCTGCAAGGAGCGCTGTAAGTCCAATGCATAAACTCGGGTAAGCAGCTTGTCTAAACATTTGATACGGATGGAAACAATTCGCAAGGACGGGGATGAACAACAAGCTCAGGGATGTCAGAACAGAGCCTGAAAAAGGAAGAAAAAAGAGGGACTCATCGGGACCTGTATCATTCACATAACGTAGAGATTAGAGAATGTGCTGCTCCTTCACGTTTCTCATCGTTTATCTGTGCAATGTATCTCTGAATCATGGTCATCGTAGTGTAAATCAGTTATTATTATACTCTACATAAAGTTGAATTATCGAGACCGTTTTCTTCTTTCTTTCTTTCTTTCTTTCGGCGTCCATTGGCATCTGCAAACATCTCATTAAGAAATAGTTTATTCCCCGAACCGCTGTTTATTTCGCATTCCACTGTCTGCAATAACTAGACACTAAAAGAAGAAATCAATCACGCTTGAAATGGATTAAGCATACGATTTAAAGGCCGTACGTAAAGAAGGCGTAAAACAAGTCTTGCTGCAGTGCAAAAACTCTCTCTCTCTCTCAAAAAAAAAAAAAAAAAAAAAAAAAAAAAGTAGCGGCCTGAATTAACTCACTTATCGATGTAAAATAGTAACAGTTTAATCATATCAAGATGTGCTCCCCGAAGCGACCTTCAGGCGCCCTGTGGACGGAGGATCTTCCAAGACGCTCTGCTTCTCAAGATTTCCTCCTCCATTTG
>NC_061820.1:17102380-17107380 GCF_019202785.1 Penaeus chinensis
TGATGATGATAATAATAATAATGATAATAACAATAATAACAATAATGAAAATAATAATAATAATGATAATAACTGTAATAATATAATAGTGATATTAAAAACAAATTATATTGAAAATAACAGTTATAACATAAAGTAATGGTAACAGTAATAGTAATAATTATAATAATAATACAATGAAGAATAACAAAAACAATAATGGTAATAACAATCATGTTGATAATAATAAGAATAACAAAATTATTGAATAATATTATTAATAACAACAGTAATGATATTAATAATAATAATGATGATAATAATACTAATTATAATGATAAAAATAATAATAATAATAATAGCAATAATGGTAATAATAATAATAATAATAATAATAATAATAATAATAATACCAATAATAAATAATAATGATAAAAATAGCAATGATAATGATAATAACAAAAATAAAACTAATAATAATAATAATAAAAATAACAATAACAACAACAATATAATTGATAACAACAATAAAGATTAAAGTAATGATAGTGATAGTAGTGATACTACTACTAATAATAATGATGATAATGATAATAAGAATAAAAATAATAAAAGCAAATATAGCAATAATTATACAACAATAATAATAATAATAATAATAATAATAATAATAATAATAATAAAACAATCAAAATGATTATAATAATAAGAAAATGATAATAATAAAAAAATAACCATCAAAACAAAAGTAATAATAATAATTCCACTTCTGCTAATAATAATGAAAAAGTAATTATTATTATTATTATTATCTTTATTATTATGATTATTATTATTATTTTGTTTTTATTATTATCATTATTATTATTATTATTATTATTATTATTATTATTATTATCATTATCATTATTATCATTATTATTACTGTCAAAACAAAACAAAAGTAATCATAATGATGATTATAATACCAATGATATTGCTACAATTACTAATAATTCCACTCCTGCTAATAATAATGAAAAAGTAAGCATTGTTATTATTATTTTTATTATTAGCATTATTATAATTATTATTATTATTATTATCATTATTATTATTATTACTGTTATTATCATTATTATTATTATCATTACTATTATTATTATTACTATTATTGTTACTACTATTATTATCACTATTATTTTTTTTTTTATTATTATTGTTGTTGTTGTTATTATCATTATTATCAATATTTCCATTTTTTTTAATCTTTATTACAAGAATAAAAAATATAATATAAATGAGAGAATAGTGAAAAATAATAGATGATAAAAATGATATAATAACACTAACAATAATAGTAGTAATGATAATCATCATAAGCAAATAGAAATAATGATTATGATGTAGAAATCGATAACCATATTAATGATAATAACAATAAAGATATTAATGGTAACAATACTACTACTAATAATAATTATAACAAATACTAATAATATTAGTTATATCAACAGTAACAGTAATAATAATAATGATAATGATAATGATAATGATAATAATAAAGGTCAAAGTAATAATAATATCATTATTACAATTATGATAATAATAATTTTAATAATAATGATAATAATAGTAATAATGATGATTATGCTAATGATAATAATAATGATAATGATAATAACAATAACAATAATAATAATGATACTTATAATAATAATAACAATAATAATAATGATAATAATAATAATAATAATAATAATAATAATGATGATAATAATAATAATAATAATAATAATAATAATGATGATAATAATAATAATGATAATAAAATGATAATAACAACAACAATAATAATAATAATAACAGTAATAACAATAACAAGAGTTATAATAACGATAGCAACAACAACGTCATTATTATCATTATCATTATTACCATTATTATTAATATTATTATTATTATTATCATCATCATAAAGAATGTTGTATTATTACTATTATCATTACCATTATTGTTATCATCATTATCATTATTTTTGTTAAAAAAATAATAATAACAAAACAATATCAATTATCATTATAAAAACAAAGTTAATTGTATCACATTTTTTAATTATTACTGTTTTTCTAATTATTGTTACTATAATTATTTAATGAATACTAATGAGAATGAGAACAACAAATCCTACGAGAGGAACAGTCATTATAATAATAATAATAATAATAGTCATAGCATTAACAGTAATAATAATAATAGTGATAATAATAATTATGATAATAATAATAATTATAATAATAATAATTATAATAATAATAACAATAATAATAATGATAACAATAAAATGATAATGATAATGATTTTAATGATAATAATAAAATTATATGGATAATGACTCTCATGATAATAAGATTAATAATTGCAATGATGATAAAAATGCTAAGGCTAATGCCCCCGCGCCCGCGTCCCGCTTCCGCCCGCGACGCCGCCCTTCTTGCTTAGCGCTTTCGTTTCTTCGGGTACTTTTCTTCTCTGTATAGTTCGATATTCTTGTTTCGTTTTTAACTTCTATCATTTTGAAATTTCATGTTTTAATTTGTAATGTAACATCTTTATTTTTTCTCGATGTCACAGGTATAATCCGTGACGTAGTTCATGGCGTCTCAAAGTCTATCAACATGGGCGAAAATGGCGCGAAAATGACCCAGCCTGGACCTATTAGCCTGGTTGCTTTTACACCTGAACAGGACCGCCCGAAGGTGGCCGCAGCTCTAAGGCAACGAAGAGCTAAATCGTGAGCTCTAGTCTCATCATTTTCTGAAAAGCTGTGCCTGTATTCTTATTTGCATATCAAATCCTGATTTTATAAGTATCATCTGTATTGAACCGTTATTCAATCCCGTTTTATTCAAATATTTAAACTCTTCTTTTAATTTGAATTTTTTATTAAGGCATTAAGGTGTGTGACTTCAATTGACGTTTTACGTACTTATGTTATGCTAACATATATTGCGTTTCTGTTTTATGCGGCTACGAAGTATTTCTCTGCCTTCCATAATCATTATTTAATCAATTCTAAGGGAGCTTTGTTGGTTTTAAAGAAGGGAAACGTCAAGTAGTTAATGCTTTAGCTCAGTCTCTTTAATATCAAGATGTCTCACAATAATAACCAAAGATCGAAGAGCAATTTCAAAATAATAATAGTTTTAATATTTATAACTGTGTTGATGATACTGAACGTCATAATGATTATAATGATGCTGATGGTGATGCTGATGGTGATGATATTAATAATAAAAAACATAATTATAATAGTAATAATAATGTTAATAATAATAGTATGAATTATAATAATATGAATAATATAAAAAACTAATAATGACAATAATCATAAAAAATAAGTAATAATAATAATAACATCAACAATAGTGATAATAATAATAACAACAATAATAATCATAAAAATCAGGACAATGATAGTAAATTAAAATTGATAATGGTAATAATCATAACAGCAATTATGTTATTATTATTATTGTATTCTTATTCTTATTATGATTATGATTATTATTATCATTATTATTATCATCATTATCATTGTAACTGATAATGATAATATCAATAATAACGATAATAATAATGATAATGATAATAATAATTACCATTATTATTGTGACACTAATGAAAATTAATAATAATAATAAGGATAAAGATATTAGTGATAAAAAAGTAATGATAATAAATTATGATAACAAATATAATTATGATACTGACATGATTATGTCATTATGTTATAATGATAGCAGTGATAATGATGATAATAAAGATAATAATAATGATAAAGACACTAACAATTACGAAAACAATAAAGATAAGAGTACCAGAGATAATATGTATTAATGATAAAATAGATGATAATAAAAGGAACATATGATAATAATGTTAATAAGAATAATGATCATCATGAGAAAACTGATAATGATGATAAAAAATTAAATAATGACAACAATAAAAATTGTAATGATAATAGTAATGATACAAATTAAAATGAAAAAAAAATATATAACAACAGCAATAATAATGAAAAAAAATGAGAATGGTAATGATAACCATGATGACAATAATCACGATAAAATGGAGGATAATCTGAACAATAATCATAATAATTATAGCAATGATGGTGATAATATAGAAATAAAAATAATTATAATATTAACTATAATTCTAATAACAACAACAACAATAATTATAATAATAAGAAGAAAATTAATAATATTATTGATAATAATAATGATAATAGTAATAATGATAATAATGATAATGATAAAGATAATAATGATAATAATGATAATGACAAAGATAATAATAATGATAAATATAGTAATAATAATAATAATAATAATAATAACAAATGAAAATAATAATAACAATAATAAGAAGAAGAAGAGATAGTAATACTATTAATAATAATTATAATTTTAATAATTATAATATTAATAATGGTAATAATAATAATGATGATAATGATAATAATAATAATAATAATAATAATAATAATAATAATAATGATAATAATAATATTAGTAACAATCATCATCATCATAATAATAATGTCAATAATTGTATTAGTAATAGTAGAATTAATAATAATAATATTAATGAAACTGATAACAATAATAATAATAATAATATTAATGAAACTGATAACAATAATGATAATAATATTAATGAAACTGATAACAATAATAATAATAATAATAAAAATCAATAATAATAATGATAATAATGATAACAATAATAATAATAATAATAATAATAATAACAACAACAATAATAACAATTACATTAATAATAATAACAGAAATTGTTATTATCATTATTATTATCATTAGTAGTATTAGTGGTAGTATCATTAATCTTATTTTTATTATCAGTAGTAGTGACCTCATTATTATCATTATCATTATTATTATTATCATTACTAGTAATAGTAGTAATAGTAGTATCTTTATTACATTATCATTATTATCATCATCATCACT
>NC_061820.1:17114880-17119880 GCF_019202785.1 Penaeus chinensis
ATATTCATAATCTATATCAATGAAAATATCGCTTTTGTTATCATCATTATCGTCTCTATTATTACAAATTGCAGTTAGTATATCATGCATGCAATTCCCTTATCAGCGTCTTCCATTCAACTTGCTTATTTTTTTTATTATCATTTACTTGTTTCTTTAACAGTGCATTGGTCTGTCTTACTGTTTAGAAAGAGAACTAAAGACATGGCTTTAATCGTTTTGGCGGGAATAGAAAATCAAACGTCTTTCTTTTCTTGCAAATACACTGAATAAGGAATTTTGGCAACCAGATTTGGCAGTAGATTGCTAGAAGAAGAAGAGGCATATGCAACTCTCTCTTTCATCTGTTGTTGTTTTTTTAGGCCATTTTTTTAGTCTGTCTGTTTTTTGGTCGGGTCAGTTTTCTCGTATTGAAATCGCTATGTCCGAATGAGGCCCACAGACCTCTAATAACCATGGGCTGTCTTGATGGTAGTTATTTTCCTCGACTTTGCTTCTGTATTGCTATCAGTTGCGTATAATAACGGCGATAATAATAAAGATAAGAACAATAATAGTGATAGTAGTGATAATGATGGTAATAATAACACCAAAACAGCAAATAGTTTTAGTAGTAGTTATGATAATAGCATTTACAATAACAATGATAATGAAATGATGCTAATAATGACAGTGATAATAATAGTAATGATAGTGGTAATAATGATAATGACAATAGTAATGGTAACAGTAATAGTAAAAATGATCATGAAATTATCATTTTAATAATGATGAAATGTTATCATAATGTTAATGAAATTATGATTAAAGTATTAATGAAATGGTAATAATAAAATAATAAAATTATAATTATGACAATAATGAAATGCTTTTAATAATGAAATAACAAAATAGTAATAATGAAAAGACAATAAAGATATAGTAATAATGAAAAGACAATAAAGATATAGTAATAATGAAAAGACAATAAAGATATAGTAATAATAATAATAATGAAATGCTACTAAAACTCTAAAAACAATAAATACTAATAATGAAATGATAATAATAATAATGAAATGATGATGATAATGATAATAACTAATAAGAAATGTGTTTCTTTCTACTAAAGCGCCTCTTCAATTGGTAAATTTGGCAGCCTGAGTGGTACTCACCTTGGCAACACTGCGTCGGTATACTTACCTGGCAAGACTGTTTCAGGGAGCGCAAGCAGCCTTCCTCCCTGCGCGTTCAGCCTGGCAACACTATTTACGTTTAGGCAGTAAACACTATTTTATCTAAGATTCTTGTATTTATCATCGGCAGACAGAGCCTCGCGTAGGTGGTCTGTGAGGGTCGTGTTCCGGGAAGTGTAAATCGCTGGTATATTAATATCCGCAGCAAGTTAGAAGGAAATAATAGAACATCGATAAACACGGTTTGTCGTGCCATCGTTTCTCATCACGGCCACGAGGATAAACACGCCCGGCGACACGGCGTTTCTTCATGGGGAAGATTTAATGACAAGGAAGTTGCGGGCGCCGACGAAAATAAGGAAAGGATTTGCAGAGCGGTAAGACAGAAAAAAATCAGAAGCGGGAAGAGAAATGGGGATGGAGATGGGAAACGACTAGGAACCGACGGGTAAAGAAATGTGAAATGAAGATGAAACTGTTTGAGAAAATCAGTGAATGCGATTGCGAAGCGAAAAAAAGTGTCTGAGGAGCAATTTGTTGATCAACTATGATAAAACGTGGACACATCCCAAAGAAAACAGCGGGATTCAGTTGGGGAATTATCAAGAAATAAAAGTTGTAAACAGATCGAATGAAGATGACGGAAGCCGAGTGACGCGATTTGAAGCGTCGTGGCATGTTCCCAAGAGCGAAGGTTCACACGAGAACAGTGTAGGCGTCCGCCCACCGTCTCGCGTGGGCGCGAACTACCTCTTAGGCGCGGCTCCACTGTTCGTAGACAATAGTTGGCCGCTTTAGAACTTCTGTTGCCTCATTATGACGTTAAGAGGTTCTGGGATAAAGGGCGACTGGGGTTATCTTCACTGCGCGGTGTCAGGGCTCGCAAAACACGTGGCCAACGCAAGCCTGCTCTCCCGTGGCTGGGTCTTATTACCTTCTCTGTGTACGAATGGGTGCACAGTGCGGGCACACAGACAGTGCGTACATGACATATAAAATTGGTGCATCACAGCTTATGGTCATATATGAACATGCACACGCACACAAACGCATGCATACATCTGCAAAGCGCTCTTCGCATACCAAGCGAGCACAAACAAGCTTCCAGGAAAACGCAACAAATATTGCTCGTTCATTTCTCTGCTTTATCCTTCCTGCAGCAAAATAGTATTAGCTTTCTAGATTTAGCATTTCTAAATTAGAAACTGCAAAATAACCATGAGGATAACACTTTACTCTCTTCCAGACTATGGCCACGAGAGGAGTCTGGGATGACTTACACACTGCATGGTAACGGCCAAGCCGGAGAGGATAACAGGTGACTTTTTAGCTGTAGATTTCTTATGCAGTTTGATGCAGATTCTTGCCAAGTGATATATTCTTGGAATATCCTAAAACTGTGCTCTGTGTTTTGATATTCATGCTGTGACTAGGGATGTTTTTAATTTAGTGCAAAACGACAATAATACGTGATTTCATGCTGAACTTGATTAACCTGAATCAGCTTAGGAAATCAATGGAATGTGTGTTTTTTCCGCCAAAGAAAAGTGATAACATGATGCTCGCCCACAGCTATGAGAGCAGGAGGGAAGATTTGGCGTCGCCGTCTGGCCAAGTGTCACCCCATAGTCCCCTTGGCAGGATCGCTCGTGCTGGTACGGAAAAAATTACTTTGTGTTTGCGGTTAATTGCGAATGAAATTCGGTTTGTACATCACCAATACTTTGCTTATATCTTGGAAAAAACGTAACGCTTCTTTTTCAGACGTCGTTTTTTGTGCTGATCCTCAACAGACATCCCAGCCTAAGCCAAAGATCCACAAATAACTCGAAAGAAGAACTACTGCAGGTGAGTTACCCTGAACTTTTGCACCGCCTGCGAGGACCGCTGAGTGCCGATGATCCACAGGTGGTGTCCGAGCTGTTTAGCCGCCATCTGCGGCCTCCTTCTACGTTGCCTTATAACCTCACTGGCTCCTCCGACCTAGGGATAAGGAAGTTCAGCTGGCCGTTCATTCATAAATATGTGAAGCACTTCCTTGGCGAGCAGAAACACGGGTTCTTCGTGGAGGCCGGAGCTCTGAACGGGGAGCTGCTGTCCAACACCCTGTGGCTGGAGCGCAGCAACAACTGGACGGGGCTGCTAGTGGAGCCAACGGCCGTGACTTTCCGCTACCTCGTCTGGAAAAGACGACGCGCCTGGACCTCTAACACTTGCCTGTCAACCACGACGTACCCGCGACAGGCGGTCTTCGAGGCGACGGCGCAGAAGAAGGGCGAAATAGCCTACCCTTGGTTCTACCGAGCAGAAAACTTCGAAATCAACCCTGCAGGCGCTGGGAACTTCGATTGGCTGATGGGATCGTGGACCCAGGAGTACACTGTGGCGCAATGCTTTCCCCTGTGGTCGTACCTGCTCGCCCTCAACACGACGACGGTGGACTTCCTTTCTCTGGACACCCAAGGGGGCGAGCGGGACATCCTGAAAACGATTCCCTTCGATAAAGTGAAAATAAGGGCGATGGTTGTCGAGCATTACATAAGCAGACAGCAAGGCAAGTACGACCCGAGCTTCGTTAGCTACATGGAAGGGGTCGGGTACCTTCTTGTAGACTGCGACCAGGACCCTAATTACTTCTTTATTCTCGAGAGCGATGTAAAACTTTACCAGAAACTGAAGCTCTTAAATGATACTGACATCGGTGTTTCTTGTAAGAAAAAACTGGCTTGACGGAAAATATAATAGTGAAAATGTATAATGTATATAATGTATACACGTTTCTAATCTCAATGTATTAAGACCTAAAAAGGGTATTGATGAATGAATAAATGATCCTCGTGGAGGGACTACCATGTACTAAATGTCTGTACTTTAACATATTTATGACCAGTAAAATCACTTGTTACATCATTGTGGCTCCCGGCCAGCACCCCCTGTTGATGCCATGTAAACGAACGATTCATAAACACAATAAAACAAGTGGCTATCTCTGTCCCAATTTTGTCTGACTTTAATATTCGACTTATCGGTACTGAGAGTTTTGTCATACTTCTTGCTCTCCTGTTTCTGTTTATACATATGGACAGTGAATATATACTCAAACTTCACAACACACACATACAAACATACAAGCACAGATATACACGCGCGTGCGCGGACGCACGGAAGCACACACATACACATTAACACACACACACAGGCTGTGTGTGTGTGTGTGTGTGTGTGTGTGTGTACATTCTTGTACTTGACTTCTTTCATTCAGTCTTTTGAACCCAACCCCAAGAACAGAGTTTTAACAAGGAGAATCGTACATGCTG
Organism: Penaeus chinensis; assembly: GCF_019202785.1. Classification (NCBI taxonomy): domain Eukaryota; kingdom Metazoa; phylum Arthropoda; class Malacostraca; order Decapoda; family Penaeidae; genus Penaeus; species Penaeus chinensis. The sequence continues at coordinate 17,119,373 of NC_061820.1, forward strand.
CTCATTAAAACACCGCTCGGAGAACTGTTAAGTATCCAGTAATAATGGAAGACATGAGAGAAAGTCACGTGAACCTCTTTCGGTCTCTCTTTTGATTCTTCTTTCGTGTCCTCTTCCCTCTTTCTCCTCGCCTTTTCCACCCCTTCCCCTCCGTTCTCTCTCCCTCTTTCTCTCTTCCTTTCTCATCTTCTTTTCTTTCTTCTCTTTCACCCCTCCTCTTCCCTTCCTCCTTCTCCTCCTTCATTCTCTTCCTCTCTCTTTCCTTTTTTTCGTGTCCTCTCTTCCGCTGCACATCCCCCCCTCCCCGCCCTTCCCCTCACCCTGGAAGTGGCAGGTGTCAAAAATCAGTGGAGTTGTGGTTTCCTTTTCTTTTTTCTTCTTTTTGAAAAATGGATGCGAGGTTGGGTCTGGGATTGTCAAATTGGGTCTTTGGACCGCACGATTGTGAGAAACGTTAATGTGTAAAAATATGGAAATGGATATATATATATATATATATATATATATA
>NC_061820.1:17142380-17159880 GCF_019202785.1 Penaeus chinensis
ATATATCTAGGGCAACTCGTAAAGACAAACACATCTAGCGAAGAAGAAATAAAGCGACGCATCAGTCTAGGCTGGAGTGCCGTAGGCAGACACAGAAGCATACTAAGAGGCTCCTTGCAATTATGTTTAAAAAGAAAAGTCTTAAACCAAAGCGTCCTCCCAGTTATGACCTATGGTTTAGAAACATGGACTACAACCAAATTACTGGAAAGGAAACTAATAAGTGCCCAGAGAGGGATGGAGAGGTTGATGCTGGGAATTAGCCTAAGATATCATATGAGGGCGACGTGGATCGTGGAACAGACAAAAGTAGAAGATATACTTGGGAGCATCAAAAAGAAAAAATGGCAATGGGCAGGTCATATGTGTTGGAGACAGGACGACAAATGGACAAACAAAGTAACAGACTGAGCTACAGATAACATAAAGAGGCCAAGGGACAAACCAATGACAAGATGGCGCGACGAAATAACGAAATTTGGGGGCCAAGACTGGAAACAAAAAACGCAAGACAAAGTTGGAAAAATTAGGAGAGGCCTACGTCCTGCAGTGGATTGATTCAGGTTGATGATGATGATATGCAAATTGAACAACAAAGGAAGAACAAGAAAATATGAATAAGCCGAAGGCCTTTTCGCTGTACTGCTTCTTTGTGCCCTGATGAAGCTCTCATTTGCTCTCCGACCAAATCATGAGACAGAGAAGGGTAATTAGGCACTTGTAGATCTATATGTAAATACAATAAATAAACTTATGTTACAGTGGGCATGGCATGTATTCTTACCATCCGTGCCGATTCGGCTAGAACATTTAAGTTATCCTACTCAAATCAAAGCAAAGTAAGTCAAAATTGTGTTTTCAAAATTGTTGGCGGCAATGCCAAAGTAACATTTTCATTATTTGTATTAAAAATGCTCTTGACAAACTGACAGCAGTAATTTGGTAGAACATGTTTTTTGTATAGGAAAAATTCTTAATACGATTGATTGATTTTATTGCCTATCAGTGTGTTAAAAGTTAGAGTAATCCCGATTTTTTTTTTCTTGGTGGCAAAGGTTATATCAATAAATGGGTCTATATCCAAAAAGTAATTATTGGGCATGTTGTATATGGTTCAAGAGGTGCTGGTAACGGACGTGCGGCACCAAGATGTGCAGAGTGACACATAAGCATGGTCGTTAACATGAGCAAAAAAGCTGAAGAAGACTCATCCTGGGGAGTAACCAGCAAAGGCATGTTCCGCTAGTTGGACCAGCTATCACTTGAGCTAACAGTTAAGCCTACCAAGAATAGGTGGGCTGACCGGAAAAGTACCAATGGCGTAAATATCGGACTGCAAAGGACATCCGTAAACTGGTGAGGGAAGTAATGTAGCTACCCTTCTACACCTGTGGTTGGCCCCAAGGTTATCACTTACGGGCGGATGTCCCAAAGGCACAAAGTAATGCGGTGGAGAAGTGATATGTCTAAGTAAATGGAAAATAGTACCTTTGAAAATGTGGTCGTAGAAAAGGCATTAAGAATGAAGCGATTTACCCGCAAGAGTCTGCATTAGAATTTTTTTTTTTCCTGAAAGAGTATTAATAGTAAGCAAGGTTAGGATTAATGAATACTATGTAAGTCGCTCTCTGAAATGAGCTAATGTCCCATCAAATGTGCCATTAAGTGTCCAATGCTCAAATATATTTCGGTGTCGTTAATAGGTTTACTGATTTTGATAATTTGTCTACCTGAGGTAAGTCTCTATTTGCATCATGTGTGTTTTCCTTTTCAGTTAGTTATGGATCTCGCATATGTATATATATATATATATATATATATATATATATATATATATATATTTTTTTTTTTTTTTTTTTTTTTTTTTTTTTTTTTTTTTTTTTTTTTTTTTTTTTGTGTGTGTGTGTGTGAATAATGCCCATCATCATGTTATCTTATACGACGAGATATAAATAGGGGTATTAAATTTCACTATATATATATTTTTACGAAGGGGGGACCCATGTCAATAATGATTCGACATTTATAAAGTGTATCGATTATAATTGTGCAGATTTTTGGATCATGCAGAGCTGCCTGACTCCACTGAAATATTTACGTATTTTTATTTTGAAGGCATATCAGTAAAGCAAAATTTAGTGTTATAAATACTAGAGTGAATTATAGTAATATATGTAAATGGAGTTCACAATTCAAAGGGGGGGGGGGGGGGAGAAGGCGGATGTATTCACAACCGTTTTTCTGACGGGCTTCTGCTCTCCACCCACGTGCAGGTATGTCAAGTGCCGGCTTTTTATAAATATTGAATTGAATTATAAATATTAAATCCATATGAATTGAACTGTGTTAAGTAATATGGGTTTCTCTCCTTCCACACGCAGACACAGAGAAAGGAAAATGAGGCGACGCCAACATGTTTACCGCTAGCCGCTGTTGTTAGGAAATATTTATTTTTTATTTATATGTTTTTAAGAAGAATGTAATTTATCTTGTTTATGAAATTCAATATCACACACACACACACACACACACACACACACACACACACACACACACACACACACACACACACACACACACTCACTCACACATATACATATACATATACATATGCATATACACATAAATATGCATACACACACACACATATACACATATACACATATACATATACATATACATATACATATACATATACATATACATACTCCAAATAAATAAGTTCTCGATGTCACTTTGGAGGCACTGGAATGAGATGCCGTCTATTATCCTTTTTTTGCAATTTCGCGTCATCTGCAAACATTCAAATAAGTACCTGGGCTTATGTTTGACCCTAAATCATTTATGAAATTAGTAAACATAATCGGCGCCAAGACCGATCTTTGTTACTCGTCGCCATGTAGAATGCTTCTCTCTTATTACGGTTCTCATCTGTCTTTCATGAAGAAAGTCTTCCATCCATTCGAGGAGTTTGCCTTTCATTCCACCTAGATGTTCTAATTTCCATAATAGTCTTCTATGAGACACCTTATCAAATGTCTTCTTAAAGTCTAAGTATACACAATCCACCCAGCCGTCTCTTGTAATATTTCAAAAACTAAAATCCGAAACATTGATATCATATTGTGTTTTTCAAGTACTTCAATCCACTGTTTCCTAAAAATCCTTTCTAACAGCTTGCATACTATACCTGGTAGCGATACTGGTCTCTAATTTAGAGGGTTTTGCTTGTCGCCGTTCTTGTATGAAGGTGTAACACTGACAAGTTTTCAATCTTTTGGTAGTTTTCATTGTCTCACTGAATTTTAACTATAACGGAGCACATAATTCTTCGGCACATTCCCTCAGAACCCAGTTAGATATCTTATCTGTGTCCTTCTGCTTTAGTGTTGTCTAACCCTTTCAGTATTTTTTTTTTTTTTTTTTTCATTCTTTTCGAGTGTGGTATTTTCGATATTTTGATTTACGTTTGTACGGTTACTTGCCATTTCAAAGTGTGGGTCCTGAACAAACACTGACTGAAATTTCTCATTAGGGATTTCACAGATTTCCTCCTTAGTATAATGGTTAATGGTTAATGGTTAAAAGCAAAATAAATGCGCTAGATATCTAAGGTCATGTAGCACTATAGTAAATGATAGTAAAGGTTGGTTGAGTTAGTGATTATTTGTCAAAGTTGGGTAAAGGAATTGACGAGTAAATGGGTTAAGGTTGGGTAAGGTAATGTATAGGGGTTAGATCAAGTGAAGGATGTATATGCATTTGAAGTGTGAGAAGTTGTGGGAGGGATCACGAAAAATCGGTCCCATTTGGCTGGGCTAATAGATTATTTTGTAGAGATGGGGGTAGTAGAAGGACGGGGGCATGTGGAAGAGGGAGTAGTGTTGAGGGAAGTAGTGTTATGGGGAGGTGGACAATAAGGTTGTAAGGTAGTATAAGGGAGGATGGGGTAGTATAAGGGAGGATGGGGTAGTTGATGAAGAAGGTTGTGGGGGTATAGTTGTTGAAGTTGAGCATGTTGGGAGTAGAAATGTCTCCTGGGGTGTTGATTAGGGTGGATACTGTACTAGTCGGTAGGGTGGATACTGTACTAGTCGGCATTGAGGAGGGGGTATTAGTTGTAGTGTTCAGAGCCGTGGTCAAAGGAGAGCCTGGGGTCAGGGAATCGGGCGAGTTTGAATTGGTGGAGCTATTTGATAAAAAGGCAATCTCATTGTCTCTAATAATGGTATGGTTAATGGTTAATGGTTTATGGTTATTCATTGTTAGCCATGATAAGCCTGGAGTATGTTGGGGAGAGAAACGGTCCACCCCTCAGGGTCGCTTGAGGGGTAAGGGTTTACAACAAGCAGGGGAATACCGTGCCCATGGCTCCCTCAGGCCGTTCAGGACTGACATAAAGTCAGCCTTTCATCCTTTCAGCACGGCTCTCACACCTTAGGAGGTGGATAGTAGAAGGGATTGGTGAAGAAACTGAAACGAAAAGTATGAGTGGGGAAAAAAGACCATGCAAAATTAGTTGAGTCGATGGCTGAGTCCCAAGGTTGAGGAGTTCCCCATCATTGGGTCTCAGTCTTCGTCTCCTAAGCCCCCCCATGACAACAACGGGCAAAGGATTGGGGGGGTCCTTAGTATAAACGATGCTATTGTATTTGATGGCGCTAATTTTATCTCTACTTTAATCTTACTATTTATGTAGTTTAAGCTTTGGCTTGTTTGTACAATTATTGATTATATCCTTTTCAAGATCTAATTTCGCCTCACCCATGGTTTGAGTATACTCCTACTTTATCTTCTTTATACCTACTTTATACCTTTCATACGCTGCCTGAGATCTCTCATTGTCTTGCATTTATCATGGAACCACTTTTGGCTGTTTCTTGCTTTAACTTTGAATTTTGATACATTTTTTTTTCTACCCCTTGATTATAGACTAGGTTTACCTAGGTTTTCTTCGTTCAGGAGGGTTACCCAGTTTATGCCGTCAAATACATTTTTCAAACTTTTATGATTACCTCTCTTGTAATTGTACTTTTCTTTTCTTTCCTTACTTACGAAGAATTTTCCTGTAGCAGACAGTATTTCAATTTAATTACTGCATGATCACTTTTTCCTAGAGATGGGTAGTACTCCATATCCTTAATGTCATCTTTATGCATTGTAAATATTAGGTCAAGCATAGACGGTCTATCTAGCCCTCTTATCCTGTTATGATCTGTTACATTCTGGAAGAGACAAAATTCATTTATGACTTCTAGTGATTTTGTATTCCACGAATATGGCTGAGCTCTAGGATCGAAACTCTCCCAGTCAATTATGCTATTAAAATACCCTGCTACAAGAATTTCTTTTGCATTAGTTTCCGAAAGTTGTAGCACTTCTTCCAGGCTCTTTTACGTTTCTTGAATAAGTTTTTGGTAACTTTCTTGTGACCACACCGATGTATAGGTAGCATGTACATCGTGGTTATCATTACTCCGTTTGCTTCTACCTCAGTTGCCTTTAGTTCCACTATGGGGTCATCCATTTCCATTTACCATATATTTTCTCCATATTTTGTAGTCTCTGAGTCCTAATGTTACATCGTCTACGGAGGGATCTAGTTTGGATTCAATGATGCATATTACATCTGGTTTGTTACTTTCAATAACTGTATCTAGTTTTCATAACTTCGAACACAAACCATCTATATTTGTATAAACTATTTCTATATAACTTTTGGCTGCAAGGCTAATGATTGTCTGTCTCCACACTTTGGTTCCGATAGTAAACTTGTTTTGCTTGAAGGCCTCTCACCCTCAAAATGAACAAGTTTTTTCTTCTTCTTCAATCATTTGTTCGTTTTTATTTTTTGATTCTTTCCTTTATTTTCTGCAGTATTTCTCGGTCATCTTTGGTCAAATTTTGGCGATTGACGTCCTATGCTCTTCGTCAGACTTTATCTAGTCACATTGTTTGGCTGGCAAATAATGCACTACAGGCACTGCGATCCTTACATTATAATGTTAGTTATAAACATTTACAAAGTGAATACCCATTATTTTTTCTGAAGACAGAAAAAATAACGCAGGCACACACACACACACACACACACACACACACACACACACACACACACACACACACACACAACCATGTATATCACTGCTTAGCATATTGCTATGATCTAGTGGTTTTAGAGTCCGATAGAGCGTGAATATGTGTGTGTGCATGCACGTGCGATGTGTGATGTGTGGAATCGAAATTTTAATGTCAGTAGGGCTATTTATTATGGGGGCAAGCCTCAATGCCCCTAATAAATTCATTATTGGCCAAGGTAAGCCTGACGTATGTGGGGAAGAGAAATGGTTCACCCTTTAGGGTCCCCACGAGGGGTATTGGCTAGATAACTAAACAAGGAAGTACCGTGTCTATGGTTCCTTGAGGCCGTTCAGGACTGACACAAAGCCAATCTTTTATCCTTTCAACACCGCTATCACATTTTAGGAAGTCTCACACTCATATTGAGAGACACTTGAAGTAATCGGCTAATGGGCGCGAGATGCAAGTCTGGCTGCTTGTCTAATTTTATCAAAAGTGTCTCTGAATATGAGTGTCACACTCATATTCAGAGGCGATTGGGGTAACATAGACGGATAGACGGACCGGCATCTCGCGCCCGTCAGCCAATCATAGTTCACCTGATTGGCTGATGGGGGTGATTCGTCTAATTTGTCCTAAGTGTTACTGAATATGAGTGTCAGTCTCTGTCTCCTAGTACCCCCCACCCCCTACGACAGTAACAGGCATAGGTGTGTGGGAAGAGAATGTGCAGCTGGACTCATTCACCTCCCTTACCTCCCACCCCCCTTTGCGCTGTAATTTATTAACTGGGTTGTTTTGCTACAGCAGTTCTGACTCGAGAGTTGATGAAAATAAATCGATCGCTAGTAGTTGATCCAGAGAGGCTAGTACTTGTTGTCTCCAAAGCTCAGAACAGATGACGCTTTATAAGGTGTTTGAATAGTGTTTCGAGGTTGATATGGTCTGGGCCTCATATCATGGCAATTTTTACAGACCATCCATAGCGCCATAACTGCGCTATGAGGGGCTATCAAGAGCCGAAATATCAAGATTAAGTACCTCGAAGCCAACTGTAGTCTTATGAATCCAGGGACACCAAGAAACTAGGTCCACATGGGCAGAAGTGGGAGCCCTAAATACACAACAGATGAAGCTCAAGTAAATGTCATTCAAAAGGATAAATCAATGTACTAGACGAAAGACAAGTAGGACGCTTGCATTGAAGTGCATGAATACTATGAGCTAATGCAGACTATTTGATACTCAGTGGCAACAGATGACTGGGTTTGAAAAAGAGATGTGGCCAGTAGTTAGTAGCTAGATCTTACCATGAGGCATGCTCTTCTTAGCTATTTATTTTCATTATTTTTTTAAATAGGCCATAACTGCTGTAAGGGATGCGGATCCCTTTTATTCTGCTGGCAACATCTAGCAGGACTTGGCATTACCCTACAGCATGCAGACTGTCAGAAACCGCTGGGGCCAGGGAGTTGACAGATGTCATGCCCGGCAGATTTACGGGGTCTGCCTGCGTGGAAATCCTGGATGAGATGTTTCTACCATCGTTGAGGTTCATAGTGTTCCCTGAACAAGAGCCATTTAAACTCGTCCAGGATAACAGCTCAATCTACACGAGCAGTGTCATGAAGGCGTGATTTTGCCACATCCACCCAAATCGCCAGATCTCAATCCCATCAAGAATGTCTGAGCAACCATAAGCAGAGACTTCCCCCAAGATCACACCCGATATTGTTGCCCAAGCAATTACGGCATGGATTGCACTTTGCAGACGAACGCCAGTTAACAAAGCCTTAGAGGCATCCATCCTTGCCAACGTCCGCCAAGCTGGTAGAAAAGGGAACCCCTAATTTTTATCCTTCAGTTTGCTTGAGTTATCAGACATCATCATCATAACCATGGAATTTATTAAGAACTATAAGTTACTTGGATCATACATAATGGTTAATGGTTAATGGTTAAAAGCAAAATAAATGTGCTAGACATCTAAGGTCATGTAGCACTATAGTAAATGGTAGTGAAGGGTTGTTGAGTTAGTGATTAGTTGTCAAAGTTGGGCAAAGGAATTGACGAGTAAATGGGTTAAGGTTGGGTAAGGTAATGTATAGGAGTTAGATCAAGTGAAGGATGTATATGCATTTGAGGAATGAAAACAGGTTGTCAAAGGAGAAAGTGTGAGAAGTTGTGGGAGGGATCACGAAAATCGGTCCCATTTGGCAGGGCTAAATAGATTATTTAAGAATTTTGTAGAGATGGGGGTAGTAGAAGGACGGGGGCACGTGGAAGAGGGAGTAGTGTTGAGGGAGGTAGTGTTATGGGGAGGTGGACAATAAGGTTGTAAGGTAGTAATAAGGGAGGATGGGGTAGTTGATGAAGATTGTGGGGGTATAGTTGTTGAAGTTGAGCATGTTGGGAGTAGAAATGTCTCCTGGGGTGTTGATTAGGGTGGATACTGTACTAGTCGGCATTGAGGAGGGGGTATTAGTTGTAGTGTTCAGAGCCGTGGTCAAAGGAGAGCCTGGGGTCAGGGAATCGGGCGAGTTTGAATTGGTGGAGCTATTTGATGAAGAGGCAATTGCCTCTAATAATGGTATGGTTAATGGTTATTCATTGTTGGCCATGATGAGCCTGGAGTATGTTGGGGAGAGAAATGGTCCACCCCTCAGGGTCGCTTGAGGGGTAAGGGCTAGACAACTAAAGCAGGGGAATACCGTGCCCATGGCTCCCTCAGGCCGTTCAGGACTGGCACAAAGTCAGCCTTTCATCCTTTCAGCACGGCTCTCACACCTTAGGAAGTGGATAGTAGAAGGGGTTGGGGAAGGGACAGAAACGAAAAAGTAGGAGGAGAAAAAAAAAGACCATGCAAAATTTGTTGAGTCGAGGGCTGAGTCCCAAGGTTGGGGAGTTCCCCAGCATTGGGTCCCAGTCTCCGCCTCCTAAGCCCCCCACGACAACAACGGCAAGGGATTGGGGGGGGGGGGCGGATCATACATAAATAATGTGAGAAAGGATACCAATATCGGGTCGATTTCACAGCATTTTTTCCTACCTTTCTCGTCGTCGTATCATACTGATAAGTCAGATGTTTGTTTATATATATATATATATATATATATATATATATATATATATATATATATATATATATATATAGCGAGCGTACAAATTCGCTACCAGTTGTTTGCCTGCGTCTGATCGATATTGTAGCTTGTGCCTGTACATAAAAGAATATATCTACGCATGCACACACTCGCTTTGCTAATTACACATATACAGATCCGGTTATAGCTTAAAATGCTTCCAGAATATTTTTTTTTTTTTTTTTTAATTTTGTGTTCACTTCGCTAGGCTATATTTAAAAAATCGCGGATTTTGAAATGCATAATTATATTAATATTTTGTGTTATCGCCAACAGCTTGGCGAACGTTGGCAAGTCTACGTGGTATGGTGCCACTAACGTTAACTGGCGTCCGTCTGCAGAGCGCAATCGCACCCATGCGCGTAATTGCTTGGGCAACGATGATATAACGATAATGGGTATGATCTTAAGGGAGTCTTTGCCCATGGATACTAACATTTTTAATGAGACTGAGAACTAGTGATTTGGGTTGATGTGGCACAGCATAATCTCGGGGTATTGCCGAAATCACGACTTCCCGACACTGCTCGTGTGGATGGGGCTGTTATCATGGACGAGGAAAAAATGGCTCCAACTCGGGAAACACCAAGCCCCTCACCGACGGTAGACACATCTTGTCCAGGATTTCCATGTTGCCATACCCCGAAAATCTGCCAGGCTATTTTTATTTTATTTTCTTTTTTAAGAGTACAAACTGATCATCCTTTTTCATGACTGCATCCCTTTTCACTTAACTTTTTTTAAGAAGCTTACAAACTGTTCATCTTTTTATCTTTTCTATTGATTTATTTGTTATATTTAGTAACTTGATTTAATTTATCTTTTAAAGTCTTATATTTTTTTCAATCTTTTTTTTTTTTTTTATTCGTAAGTGCCTAACCTTGTGATGTATGTTAATAATTTATGTGTGTCCAAATCCTTATATTTTCATATCTTGAACTTTTAACCTTTAGATCTTGTCATTTTTCCCGCTGTCACCCCTCCCCCGTCAACCAACACTTCCGCTCCAGTCCTCTCAGATGTCCATCATTCATTCTCAAAATGAAGTTGAATGCAAAAGACTGTCAGGGTATGCGCCCAGTGTATGTTTGCGTTTGGTACGCTATCTGTGGTAAAACGGCAGTGCGTAAAGAGACGCATCACAGCACAGCACCAGACGGTCCTAACTTGTGTCATGTTCAATTGCGCGGAAGTCGGCTTTTTGCAAACACTTGTCGGACTTAATGACGATGTGATGTTCGTTGACACTGCGGCAAAGCCTGCATTAGCAGGTGACACAGATGAGGCTTCAGAAATTACCGAGAATGACAGTGATAGCGAATTCCTGAGTCTCGAGCCCAGTCGGTTAATAATGATGATAGAATAATTACAAGCCGAGATGAATCATAAAAAGATGAATTTCTTTGAATCTGCTGCCGAAAATCTGGCTGAGAAAAGAGACTCTGTTGTCAATCCTGGATCTAATTGACAACACTACATCAATCAAATCCAGTTTAGGTGCACAAGAAGTGCAGTCTATTGCCGCCAGTGCTAGACCCAAAAAAATAGACGAAGAGTGGCAAGGACACCTCTCTCGTCATAAAAAAGCATGTGAATGGTCTTCCATAAAACCTAAACCTCTACAGGGAGTAACTGCCATTTCTGTAAGGAAGAAAAGCAAAGTTATTAACAGCATAATGAACAGAAACAATATCAACAGCAATAACACCTGCACCACCACCACAAACAACAAACGCCTTGAGTCCTCCAGAGGCGTGTTCAGGCACCGCAAAGGCCCCCCACTCACCAGGGTTCAAATATAATACAGGGCAGGTACATGTCAGGTCTGTCACTGGCCAGATAGTGAATGCCAATTGTGCAAACGAGCTGGTCAGAGACGTAAATTGTCTTAGGAACTTGACCTGTGCTTACTGTCAACGCAGAGGTCACCTGGACCAAGACTGCCACACCCGGGAAGAACACGAGAGGCAAAAACTAGGCCAATGACTATAAGTTGTTGATACAGTCATTAAGCAAATTCATATAATAAAAAAAAAAAAAAAAAAAAAGCGCCTCAGCAGCCAACGGGTGTATCACACGCGGCGAACTAGCCATCGTTGGCATCTAATACACGCCCATACACCTGGCCTTATGCACAGCAATATGCCAGGTAGCCTATCCACTATATCAGCCAATGTCAGGGGTTTTCAGATGAACATAGGGGATTTAACATATAGATTTATAAACCCACACCACCCTGACATTATTGCTACCACTGAGACATTCCTGTTGTCCCTGCCACCTTTGGGAATGTGCACCGTTACATGCTAGCAGATTTAATACAGGGCCCCTTCCCAATCTGCAGTCACACCTTGATGCTCTCCAACAAACACATGAATGCAGCCATGCATGCGACCTAAACCAATATCTTGTCGCCAGAGTACTTGCTGAGTTGCTGACTGAGCATAAGTTAACAAATCATGTGGACTTTTGCCAACCATATTTCAGGTTCTTCACTTGACCCTGTCATCAGTAACCTCAGCCCTGACCTAATTACATGTAGCCAACTTGGGACTGTTGGATCCTCCGACCACTTTGCTGTTCACACAGGTGATAACAAAAGTGGATCGAGAGGAGAGTACAACTAGAACAAACAGGCTCTAGAATAAAGGCAAATAGGCCAGTATACACCATAGCTAAGACAGGTGAACTGGGATAAAATATTGAGTGGTAATATCAACAACCAAGTATCCAATATTAATGACATCTTAACATTACAGTTTTATACCTTGTCAAAGGTATAAATGCAGTGCAGGAGATCAGCCATGATTTGGTTATCAGAGACGAACTGCTGCTGACCAGAAAAGTAAAGCCTGGCACCGATACAACTAGCATCCAACCAACCACAACAAACAACTGCACAATATGGCCTGTAAGAATATGCACCATGTGCAAAAGGGGGACAATTGAGAAAATGGAAAAAAGACGTGCAACAAAGACTGTCTGGTCGCATTGCTGGTGATAAGGTCTGGTGGACTTGTATAAGTATAAGTAGTAGTAAGGCCTGCTTCAGGATGACATCATACTCCCATAAACAAAGCCTGATAAAACTACTGCAATCATAAGTGAAGTAAAGGCCCAGGCACTTGCCACTCACTTTGCAGGCAAAGTCAGTGTTCTTGACCTCAACCTAATTCCCCCATCCATCCCTCTCTACACTACAGCCACACAGGCAACACAAGCATTAAAGTTGGCGAAGTCAAGAAAATCCTTGATTATTTAGACATAAATAAAGCTATGGGTGGGGACCAGATTAGTCTGCTCAGAGGTTGTGCTGACCAGTTGGCAGAGCCCCTGTTTGTAAGTAAGCAGTTGCCTCATTTGTAGAAATCTGGTTAAGTAGGGGCTATTCACAAGAAAAATGCAGGGATGGTTCCTAACAATTATAGGCCCATATCTCAGCTATCTGTTGTTTACTAGATATTTGAAAGTATAATTGCAGAAAATTCATTAGGCACTTCAATAGCCACCGATTACTGAGCGAGAAACAGTTTGGCTGTCGGGCAGAGAGATCAGCCCTGACCAACTTCTCGTCTAGTCATTGTTATGGAGTAGGCCTAGATGAATGCCAAGACACATATGTGATTGCACTAGATATCCCTGGTGCATTAGACAGGGTGTGGCACCATTCACTTTCCATGGTGATGAATGACCACTCCTCCACCAAATGCCTCTGTACCCAAAGGAAGCATCCTCAGACCTCTGCTTTGGAACATATTTTTTAAGGACATCCTGCAACTCATACTGGTAGCATCCGCATATGCAAATGACTGCATGTCATTTACATTTAAGTGAGACAACCATCAACGAACGATAGTGTGCATCAATCAGACACTTCAGAACACAGGTGATGCTCATCTCATATCTGAAGGACCTGGCTTCCTTACCTGTTGCAAACATCCTCCTCGACTGCAGTAGATTGTCTCTGTAGGACTCCAAGATCCTCAGTGTAGAGTTCCATAACGGCTTAAAATGTATACACAAATAGTGTATGTACCATTATAGTTAACTGTGAAACGATTTTATTTTCTAGTTTCTTACAAATACCTTACTAATATATATATATATACATATATATATATATATATACATATACATATACATATATATATATATATATATATATATATATATATATATATATATATATATATATATATTCAGTTATTAGGGGTATAAAAGATATCAAATGCTGAAAATAATTTAATGTTTTACTAGTGTGAGCACTCTTTAAATTTCTACATGTATTTCTCCAATTCAAAACAAACAGAACAACCCCTTAAATGAATGAGTATGCAGTACGAAAGACTTTAGTATTGTTGTATTAGAAATAAGCCTAACACAAATTTATCAATCAACAGATACTCTTCTAGAAATGTGTACAGCAACCGCATGCGAGAGTGAAGTGAGAAAAAGAGATTTTGGGAGAGAGACAGAAACAAGTACAGGAAAAGGAGAGAGGGAGAGGGAGAAAGAGAAAGAAAGAAAAAAAAGAAAAAAATTTAAAAAAAAAGGAACAGAGAGAGAGAGAGAGAGAGAGAGAGAGAGAGAGAGAGAGAGAGAGAGAGAGAGAGAGAGAGAGAGAGAGAGAGAGAGAGAGAGAGAGAGATTTAATGTTAACAGAAATGAAAAAAATTGCATGCCTTAACTAAAAATATGGCATTGTCCACTACAGTTTGGATGCCCATAAAATAACAAAAAGCTTAATAAAAGCTTTGTCTGTCCTGCTTCTAGAATGTCCAACATGAACAATGTTAAAGATTATAGAGTCAAGTATTTAAGTATACAAAGGGATGTAACATCATAAGGTATTCATGAATGTAGTTGAGACTTTTAAGAAACTAACAATACATCTTAAACCTATTTAACTTCCTTGAAAAACATTTAATGCTGTTAGAAAAATACTGATACCCACAGTAGCAAAGGGAAAGGGATAAAGAGGGGGGCAATAGGGGAGAGGAACAAAGGGAAAAGAGAGAGTGAGGGCTGAAGGGGGGATGGAGTGGAGGGGATGGGAGGGGAGGGGAGGGGGGGAGGAGAGGGGAGGAGAGGGGAGGGGAGGGGAGGGGAGGGGAGGGGAGGGGAGGGGAGGGGGGGGGAGGGGAGGGGAGGGGAGGGGAGGGGAAGGGGAGGGAGGGAAGGGGAAGGGAAGGGAAGGGAAGGGGAGGGGAGGGAAGGGGAGGGGAGGGAAGGGGAGGGAAGGGGAGGGAAGGGGAGGGAAGGGGAGGGAAGGGGAGGGAAGGGAAGGGAAGGGAAGGAGGGAGAGAGAGAGAGAATGAGAGAGAATGAGAGAGAATGAGAGAGATTGAGAGAGAATGAGAGAGAGAGAGAGAGAGAGAGAGAGAGAGAGAGAGAGAGAGAGAGAGAGAGAGAGAGAGAGAGAGAGAGAGAGAGAGAGAGAGAGAGAGACTTACTTTCATGCAACAATAAATCTCAAAATAATGGAAGAGCATAAGACATTTGCATACATTAACTATTCAACTTCAAAGAATAAAATATATTCTCAGCTTCAGACATCATAACTAAATACAACTCATTTCTATAATGTTGCTAATAATGCACACATTTCAGAAGGTATCATAACATCAAAGAAAAAATTCCAAAATGCTTATGAATCATATTTGTTCAGAAAGAAAAATGCAACAAAAAAAATACAAAAATAAACAACTGTAATTTAGCAAATATTTTGTTTTCATGTCCATAAGAAAAAGAAAACTACAACTATATTCTACAACATAGCACAATAAATTAATTTTGTAAAAAGGAGTTACAAAATCAGTGTCTGTATGAATGTCAAATACAGCCTATAAAACTAAAGTTACACATTAACAACTAGGCTGAACATTCCAACTCAATCCTCAATCCCTTACAGAGATATATGAAGCAATAAGCTTGAGTAGGTGAAACCACAAATGTCAAGACAGGTATTACAAAAAATATTTTTTTAAGATACAAAACTGGCATATAAGTAAATATAATCATCATATACATAACAATTCAACAACAAAGATTTTCAAAAATCTAATAAAAGTTGTAAGATAATATCTACTTCCCCTTTTAATTCTTGTTAAATAATTAAAAAGACTATGTCCTAATCACTCAGGTACATTAACCACAATATCAATATATTACTACAAGAGCCAATGGCTTTCGAATGATAGCAGCATTTGCATATTCATTGAACAGTGTTCTTCATTTTCATTTCCTTTTTACATAGAGGTTGGGGCCCAGAAATTCATTTCCCTTAATTTTGAGGCTTTTGGTCTCTGTTTCTTTTTACCAGTTATCATCTGAGAGGTGTCAATGCTCAGTGCTTGAGCTGCTCCATCTTCAAGCTTTTGGGCTCCTTGTAATGCTGATGCAGACAGAGAAACAGTATTAGCCTCAGGTGAGAGTGCTGAGCCTGTGTCTTGTGATCCTGAAAATGGTCTGGTGAAAAAGTAATTCTGAGTGGAAGACATGTTGCTCTGGTCTACGATGACTCCTGATATCTTTCTCTTGGAGCGGGGAGAGGACTGCGGAGTTGTCAGTGGAGTGACAAAAGGAGTTGAAACTACAGATGATGCTGGTTGTGAAGCTCCAGAAAAGTCCTGGATTTTTTCAGTCAAGGACAACTTGAGATTAGCTTCACGGGAAACTTTCCGAGTTATTGCATGCTCCTTTTCTGGTTTCTCTGAGCCAACTTGAGCATTCTGACCATTTTGATCTGATAATCTTGAAGAGTCTTCTACAGTAATTTTTGTTAGGCTTTCTTGAATCTCATTTATCAAATTTGTATCAGCAGGCTGAAAGCCCTTTGAGGATGAAGTTGGTTCCAATGTCTCAGAAATGCTATCAGAGTTTGCACTTGTGCTGTCACTTGTGGCAGCAGTGCAGTCAGCTGAAAGATGAAGTTTAGACATGAATATAAAAAGACTTGACTATTATATATTACTATGAAGTATCATCACTAAGTTATTGCATTATTAGATGCAAGAGCAGTAGGCTTTAAGTTATCTAAAATAAGAATATTGTACATAATAATGATAACAACAACAACAACAACAATAATAATCATAAAAGAGCTAGTTCTGAGATAGGTTGATTTTATCATTTGGTTATAATATGACTGCTACTTCTGAATTATACCACAATTTTCAGCAATGGTGGCAGAATCTGCCTGAAAACATTTCCAATGAGATCCTATTTCCCTCACAATGAAAATTATTGACAAGGCATTTATAGAAAAAGTTACATCATGTCTGGGAACCAGCTTTCATGCAATCTGGCATCTCTCTCAGAGGCCTATCCCAAATAAGTGAAATGAAAATACCTCCTTTTTTGAAACGAAACTGCCACATGAATGAGACATTAAATAGAACACCAGAAGATAAAACTGTTTTCATCAATTGTTAACGAGCCCAGTCTAACTTCAAATTTCACACTCCAGAAGTCCTTTGTTCATATGACTGCTTTATTCTAGCTTTGTATACGTGTTACTGTGCTTCAATTTTTATTTCTATATTTTATTTACATAAAATTCTCAACCATAGTAAAATCTCATTAGGGTATGGAGAACCTAAGAGACAAATGAAAGCTATGGAAAAAAAATATATTTCATTCACTTTAAGCTCAGATTCCATTTTACAGAAAAAAGTACAATATAATACGTATGAGATATATTTCGCTGCTAATAATGATGAGAATTTTGAAATGCTTAGTGATAATAACCTAATTGTAGGGAATGTACAGTAAGACACTACCAATCTGTCTGAAGTGTTCCAGTTGTAATATGCACACAATGTATATTAGGACTTTCTTGTTAAGAATATCAATTATACCAATTCTACACAGGATTACACTGGCTTCCCATCCACTGTCATTATATGATTAACATCTAAGCACTTCTGAAGGGTGTGTATTCAAGCCACTCCCTCCAGAATCCACTATAGGAATGGAAAGGCACTCACCTCCAAACTTAAAAGGCAGAATCAGGAGAGGCTTGATACTGTGCTCCCTGTCCCCGGGGGAGCTGGGTGATCCTTCTTGAGAGCCCTGCACAGAAAGCCCTTGGGGACTGATGGACAAGGTGGTGGTTGGGCTGGTCAAGCTGTCACTCTTTCCCCCACTGCTGAGCACAGGGTCACCATCTTTGACCTGAATTGGTACATTTCTCCATAAGGATATTGCAAAACCAGGGGATAACATCAACAAACAAAAAAACTTTGAAAAAGAACAAACAATAAAGAAATGCAAAACAA